>NC_063203.1:30230748-30238248 GCF_017589495.1 Alosa alosa
ATCAAAGAGAGAAAGTTTCAGGTAGACAATAGATGGTTCTTCAACTGCCTTTTAAAAACAGAGAATGATGATATTGATCTTAGCTGTGGGCTTAATTCACTCCACAGTTTTGGGCCTCTGACGGATATATTGAACTGGTGCCTAGAAGTACGCGTGCTTGGTAGAAGTAGGTTGTTGTTTCTATACCTAGTATGGTATGACTGGGTGTTACAGTAGATGTGGAAATAAATATGTTCTGGAGTGTGACTGGAAGATCTAAATTTCTGTAGAGGAACTTATGGACGAATAAGCATGTTTGATATGAATTCACTTTATCAATGGGGAATAAGTTGTATCGCTTAAAGAGTGGCAGTGTTGGTGTGTATCTATTAGAGTGAGAAATTAGCCTAAGAAATTTATTCTGTATGGTTCGCAGTTTATTTAGGTAGGTGGGATAAGTAGCTGCCCAAACAATATTGCAATAATTAATAAATGGGAACAGAAAACTATAGTACAAAGTGAAATAAGCTGAGGAGTGAATTAAGGGACAAATCTTCCTCAATATGCCCAGCATCCTTGCAGATCTTTTGGACACTAGGTCAATATGATTGGACCACTTTAAACCACTGTCGATTATGACCCCTAAGAATTTGGTTTGCTGAACAAGTTCAATTTCTGCATTGTTGATATAAATTTTAGCTTGCTCTTTGGGATATAGTCTATTTGTGTTACAAAAGATCATAAAGTTGCATTTTTTCAGATTGAGGGTCAGTTTGTTCAATTGAAACCATTTCTCTACAGAGTGCAATTCATCATTAACATAATTGATAAGTGTATTAAAATCTTGGTGTGAGGCTATGATGTTTGTATCATCCGAAAACAAAACTGGAAGAACATTAGTGCATGATGATGCCATGTCATTAATATAAATTAGGAATAGTAAGGGACCCAGGATTGATCCCTGTGGAACACCATACAAACTCTTAGATTTTTTTGAGGAAAAACTGTTCAAGCACACATATTGTTCTCTGTTAATGAGATCGTTTGTGAACCAGGTAAGGGCTGTACTCTCCACTCCATATCTATTGAGTTGGGCAATAACTATGTCATGACATACTGTATCGAAGGCTTTACTCAAATCAAGAAAGACTCCAAGAGCAAATTTCCTGTTGTCAAGAGCTGATGAAATGTAATTTACAAGCTGTAGAAGGGCATACTCAGTGGAGTATTTTTTTACGGAAGCCATATTGGTGTTTATATAATATGTTGTTAGCTGATAAATGATTGGAGAGTCTGGAGTAAATGAGCTTTTCCAAGATTTTTGATATACAGGGTAAAATTGATATTGGTCGATAGTTGCTAAATTCCTTGGCATCACCTGATTTGAAAATTGGTATAACTTTAGCAATTTTCAGATCAGGGGGGGATGATCCCATATTGTAAAGATAAAGCAAGGATGTGAGTGAGAGGTTGGATGATGAAGTCAATGGTTTCTTTAATGAGAATACTTTTAATGCCATCATGTCCATGGGCTGAGTTCTTTAATGCCATTGTAATTTCACAGACTTCCTGTAGGGTTGGGGGATCAAAAGTGCGGAGTGTAGAATGCTGACCCTTAATCATAATACACAGATTTATATCAGACCCTTTGATGTTTGATGCCAGTTCAGGGCCAATATTTGCAAAAAAATCATTGAAGCCATTATCATTTGGGTTGGAGAGAGCACCTTCCTTGGTATTCATCTCCATTGGAGTAGTTGATGGAGAGTTACTGCGATTCATTAAGTGGTTGATGAGGTTCCAAGTTGTTTTAATGTTGTTTGAAGCCTGAATGAATTGTTCTGAATAGAATTTCTTCTTGGTTTTCCTTACTGAAGCTGTAAAATTATTTTTTCATTTCTTATATGCTTCAATATTAATGAGGGATGGGCTTAGAATAATTGTTATTGGATTTCTTATTAATCAAGGGAAATGATATATCAAGGGCAGAGTTAAAGAGCTTGAGAAATAAGTAGTAGGCTTTTGTTGCATTTTTTAAAGTAAGAACCTCATCCCATGATATAGAGCTAATGGCTGACTTGAAAGAATCTATTTTTTCTAAAAAAAATCTAATTACATTCTTTGTTTATTGCATCTAGAGTGGAGTTGAGTGCATCAATAAAAGTGATATCTGAGTCAGGTGGTCTGTAAATACTGCCAATCAAAATGCTTTTACTATTAACTTGCTGACAACATGGGATTTCAACAAATGTCGATTCTGTTAATGTAGAGTCAAAATTGGAACTGAGATCTTTTCTAGGGATGAAGCTGTGGTTCTTAGAAACATACAGTGAGACACCCCCGCCTCTTCTGCCTTTTCTGATGGAGTGAAATGCATTGTAATCTGCAGAGTGGGTATAGATTAAGAATATTATCATTCAGCCATGTCTCTGAAAAAGCCATGACAGAAAAATAATTTTTCTGGGTTTCAAGGTTGATATCAAAGTCTTAAGAGCATCATAGTTTCTGGGGAGGCTACGAATATTTAAATGAAAAATTGAAAAAGCATTTTGATTAGGATTAGGCCTATCAGGTAGCCTGACGAGCCAGACCCACATTAAAATGTAGGGTCTGGACCAGGGTAGGAATTTCACGACGGCCACGACGGCCATGGCCGTCGCTGCCCCTTGCGTTGGCCGTGAGGCCCCTTTGAAAATGAGAGGTTTACAGGCCACGGTGGCCTTGGTGCCCCCTTCTTTCAATATTCTGCTTTGCGTCCTACTAATAGTGTCCTATTCTGCTTTGCGTCCTAAATAATTTTTATTTAGCCTGTGGCCTGTCAAAATAATCTTAGCATTCACAGCGCAAATTACGCAGTGTTATTATGCGTCTTTTACGCAGTGGAGAAAGTGACAGTGCAAGAAAGAAAGTGCGTCCAAATTCACCATTCACTCTTCTCAGTTGAACTACTCGCGAAGTAGCCTATTCATCACACAGACATCACAAGTATCACATGAACAAGCTTTTTCTCAGCTTTTAAACGATGTTAGCCGATAATTGCTGTGTTGAACGATTCACGAGAAAAGTAAATAATATAATTCAATTTAATCATTCTACTGAAGGTTTTGCGTCCCATGATCTCCCTACCCATTCATCTCGGTGGAATACTTCACAAACCCTTCTTTTAACATGTGACAAACCATATATCAGAATAAACAGCAGACCTTACCGAACACAAAGCTGTAAAGCAGTCTCATGTACAGTTAGCCGTTCCAGAGTAATCCAGTTTTGAATTTGCAGTAAATTTCGACATGCATGGGTGTCTCCAAATTTGGGCTTAAAGTTTTACAATGTGTTTAAATTGTTCCACATGATTTCATAACGGGCCAAGTACAAAATAAATGTTACAAATATCGCCATATTACCAATTAGCTATTGGTAAATCAGAGAACAGCTGACTAAGAGTTTGTGAAAGTAGCCTTAATGATCACAAAATGCTAAGCATGCATCTAGGCTATTTGAGTTTCTTAAAGCTGAGCTGTGCTTAAATTGTTCAATACATGATTTCATAACAGGCTAAATATAAAATAAATGTTATAGCCTAGATATCTGTAAATATTAGATGATCAGATGATTTACAGTTCTATATAATATGTCATGTTTCATGTTTTTGTAATGTTTCATACAGTGATGCAGGTCTACTGCAGTGAATAGGCTAAATACAACTTTGATCATTTTTATAGCCTACTACTGTATAGTTAACTTTGGCCTTGGTGCCCTGACATGTGGCCTTTGTGCCCTCCACCAAATATGCCCAACTGAAGGCCAAGTGGCCTTGCCCCCAGAATGGTGAAATTCCAAGCCTGGTCTGGACACTCACCGTTCGCAGTGCTCAGTCCGAGGGGCGGGATAATCAGTTGTCTTTCAAATTCCCTCTGCACGCAATAGGACGCAATAGGATATTTGTTTTCAAGTAGCAGGGAATTCAAGCCAAACCGTTGCAACTCTGCCATCAATCATTATGTTAAGCCCACCTAACGACTCTATACACGATTTCATTGGCCTGATTAAGTTTCGATTTCTGGAGCTCACAAGCCAACGGAGGGTTGCTAGACTAGCCCTGGCAGCAAATGTAATTCGCTGCCGCTAAGGGCGCGTCTAGATTTCTAGGCTACCTATCAGGAAGAGAGTGAGACAACTTATTCAATTGGGATTCAGAGTAATACCTACATGACAATTTTAGTGACTTCAAATTAATCTGATTGGTGTCCGGATTAAAGAAAGTGTCATACCATCATTGTCCATGTTCCGCTCAAAAGGGCTAAAACGAATGTCAGAGGTGATAGCCATCCCTGTTGTTATAGTAGGTCTGTGTGTAAAACTGTCCATAGAGGATGGTAAAGTCTGTTAACCTGACTTTCGCCAGATGAATTTCGTTCAGCCTAGCTCCACTCATCCATCTGGGACCAATCCATTGGAGTGTTGCTTCAGAAGGCTGGGCCTAATCAAAAAAATGCTTGCATATGATTGAATAAGCCACTTGTCCGTCATCTATTGACGTGCTACTTCAACCACTCACATCGATGCCAACCCGTGGCGCTGATAACAGTCTCACAGTCGCTTCTATGTCACATCTATGAAACTCCCGCCCTGCGTCCTG
Organism: Alosa alosa; assembly: GCF_017589495.1. Taxonomy (NCBI): domain Eukaryota; kingdom Metazoa; phylum Chordata; class Actinopteri; order Clupeiformes; family Clupeidae; genus Alosa; species Alosa alosa. The sequence goes on from NC_063203.1 coordinate 30,235,367, forward strand.
ATTGGCTGTACCATAAAATCGGGTGCAGAAATCACTCTGAATGGAAGAGGTCCCAGATGGATGTGAGTGAAGCTAGGCGGAACTAAGCGGAACGAAATTCATCTGGCGAGAGTCAGGTTAAAAGTCTGTACCTGTACCTGGGAACAACCGGATGGAATTCAGTTGTCAGTCCGGAGGTTGAGCGATAGGTCAAACCTATCACGATCGAGTCCATCAGAATACTTCACATATTATAGTGATTGGCACGAACACATAATAAGCCCATAATAAGAAACCACAAGATGTTCAATAGGCCTAACATTACTGTCTGCCTGTAAAGTGACTTTGTTGGACTTTGTATCATTTGTATACCTCCAGTTCGGAAATCTCCCGACTCGTTGTTCCTCCGGTGTCGCTCCATTGGTACGGATGAGAACTTTGCCGTTCCTTGTCCAGGTCGCTTTGATCTTGTTACCCTTTCTGAGAAACCGTGCGTCTTTTGCAATGTCGCCGTTCTTCTTTGTGAGGTGTTCATTCATGTAGACACCTGACCCTTTTAGCTTGAACCCCTGCTGCAGCAGTTCGGCTTTATCCTTTCTGTTTACAAAGCGGAGAATAATTGCAGGTGGATACGTAGTTCTGATGTTCTGGGGGAGAGCGCGGCGGGCCGAGATCTGCCAGCCGGGAATGGAGACGTCCTGGCCTTCCAGGAATTTGATAACCTGCGACTCCAAGGTCTCCGATTCAGTGGATGGAGGATCATCAGCAACAATCCCGGCTTCATCACCCTGCGGATTCAGAATATTCCTCCTTCTCGGTGGAAGATGGTGGAAGCCCCGTCGGTGATACAGTTTTGGTGCTTTTCTCACGTCACTATTAACATTTGCACAGCAGTTAGTGCAGTTCTCAAAACAATTAGTGCAAACTGCAAAACATAGTGGATGACCTGCAAAAGCACGTCACTTGCTCAAAATGGATAGTCCATTCCTCAAAAGCAGGTATTCATGTCAATGAAACTGTCAGTGTCATTAAAATTAGAAGTCTTGACACCATCGTTTATGAACAAGATAGTCAAATGGCTTTGCCATGTTTTCATTATGACAGTTCTCTCAGTGTTTTCCAATGCAAAAAAAGGTCAGAACTCGGTGACACTATCTGAACATGCTCAAGACAGCACTATACAGCACTTGCACAGCCATTTAAAAACTACAGTAAAGTTACACATTGCTGTAGTTAGGTGAGTAAGTGAGTACAAGACACTGAATACGTACATTTTTACTGTATGCTCTTTGCAATTCTACAGCATTGTGACAGAATTTGATTTTGACAACAATTTTGTATGTAATGACTCAAGCAATGAAATGAAGACTATTAGTTTTATTGGGAACGACTATTCAGCATTCATAAGTATAGTTCATTTTTGACTGACATGACATAAGCAAATGATAATGTTAAAAACAGCAGAGAATTGTATGAAAGCAACTGATACATGTCCAAAAGTATTTGCAATTTGTTCAGAGGAAGGAGAAATTGCTACTATGATGTGCACAAATGACTAAATGTTGTGGAGGTTTAACTAATAGTTATGAGAATTTTCATTCTGATCTGAAAAAAGCACCAAAGCGACTGAGAAAAACTGTAACAGCCACGGCCCTGGCATAGGATCGGTGGTGAGTTTTCAAGCCGGTGATAACAACATCTTCCATGCGAGTATTGCTCAGCATCATCCACTCTTCTCTGCAACGATTCAATCTGTTCATCTTTAGCTTTATTAGAATCATTATACGTGTTCAGTTTAGTTTCTAGGATATCAACATGAGATTGTAGTTTGGACACCTGTTTCGTAAGAAGTTAGTACATTTCTGCAGTAGCCTATTGAGTTAAGTCAGGGCCAGCGAGCTTACAAACGCCGGCGGCACCTGCATGTCAGCCATCTTTTTTGATGAATTATGATTTCATTTTTGAACAAAGCGTCTAATGTAGGAAATCGTGTGTAGTGTTTCACAATAAGTGTGTTCAGGAATGGCAAACAATGTGCAAAGCAGAAAATGTGTTTAAGCTACTGAATGGTTTCACAGTGTGCAAGGTATGCTACAAGAAGTTTAGGTATTGATGATTTGGTCTAAGAATTCGTTTTTAGTGTGTAAGCAATGGGCAAATCTAGCAGGTAGGAAAGTTTAAGTTGATGACGTGAAAGTCAAAGTTAGACATTAGAAAGGCCAGCAACTCTTACTGACGCATTTAACCACAATTTACACCTGCTTTTACAAGGCAGAAATATTTCACTGCAAAACAGATGTGCGCTTTTACAGGAAGTTTTCGTACATTCGGGGGAATATCTAATTAGGTACATTTTACACTTCTCCTCCCATCTTTTTACATGAAACTCCCACTTTCCCCTGACCCTCCTAAGAAAGCATATGCATGACACGGGAAAGCACAAATTGCACTGTTTCTGCGACAGGCAGTCTGCAGTTGGCCTGTTTGTAAATACCACCATAGATATTAGAAAGCTAGATACCGCACTGGGCTCCAGAACACATGTAAATAGCGCCGCCCTCATGGTGGAGAAACAATCACTGGAGGCCAATGGAGACACAGGTGTGTCTGATTGGACATCACACAGGTGTGTCTGATTGGACATCACACAGGTGTGTCTGATTGGTCATCACACAGGTGTCTCTGATTGGACATCACACAGGTGTGTCTGATTGGTCATCACACAGGTGTCTCTGATTGGACATCACACAGGTGTCTCTGATTGGTCATCAAGTGTTGCCCATAGACAGTAAGGTGTTTGCCCCCAGCAATATGGTGGCTGCGTTCACGTATGCCAACTAATAGAGCTTGATGGACAATGCAGTATCTAGCTTTCTAATATCTATGCATACCACGCCATGTTT
>NC_063203.1:30250748-30255748 GCF_017589495.1 Alosa alosa
TGTTGCCAAAGCACAATTAAAACAGCACATTCACACCTCTCTCTCTCTCTCTCTCTCTCTCTCCCTATATCTCTTCTCTTCTCTCTCTCACCAGGAACCATGTATTTAACAAAGCAGACTGCTGTGTGTCTTCACTGTATTGTTTGCTCAGTCTTGGACGTATGTGTGTCACAGCATCACATTCTGTCAGTCTTGCATGGATGTGTGTCACAGCACTTGCACGTATGTGTGTCACAGCACTTGTACGTATGTGTGTCACAGCTTCACGTATGTGCCACAGCTTCACTTTCTATCAATCTTGCACGTATGTGTGTCACAGCACTTGCATGTATGTGTGTCACAGCTTCACTTCTATCAATCTTGCATGTATGTGTGTCACAGCACTTGCACGTATGTGTGTCACAGCATCACATTCTATCAATCTTGCACGTACAGTATGTGTGTCACAGCACTTGAATGTATGTGTGTCACAGCACTTTACGTAGCGTATGTGTGTCACAGCACTTGCACGTATGCGTGTCACAGCACTTGCACGTATGTGTGTCACAGCACTTGAATGTATGCGTGTCACAGCACTTGCATTACGTGCAATTATGTGTGTCGCGCGCGCGCGTATGTGTGTCACAGCACTTTATTATGTGTGTCACAGCACTTACGCATTACGGTATGTGTGTCACAGCTTGCGTTATGTGTCACAGCACTTACGCGTATGTGTGTCACAGCACTTACCGCGCGTGCGCGTGTCCGTACTTACCGCGTGAAAGTGTGTCAGCACTTGAATGTATGCGTGTCACAGCACTTGCACGTACAGTATGTGTGTCACAGCACTTGCACGTATGTGTGTCACAGCACTTGCACGCAGTATGTGTGTCACAGCACTTGCGTACCCAGTCTGTGTGTCACCTTCACTTATGTATGTCCTGTCACAGCATTGCAATTACGAGTATGTGTGTCCACAGCACTTGCATGTATGTATGTCACAGCAACGCGCATTACGGTATGTGTGTCACAGCACTTGCGCGTATGTGTCACGCTTGCCTGCGTGTCGTGTCACAGCACTTGCGTTGTCGCGTGTCACAGCACTTACGCGTGTCGTGTCACAACTGCACGTATGTGTGTCACAGCGCTACCGCATTACGGTATGTGTGTCACAGCACTTGCACGTATGTGTGTCACAGCACTTGCACATGTACAGTATGTGTGTCACAGCACTGTGTGTCCGCATTACGGTATGTGTGTCACAGCACTTACGCGTATGTGTGTCACAGCACTTTACGCGTACGGTATGTGTGTCACAGCGCTACGCGTGTCGCGTGTCACAGCACTTACGCATTACGGTATGTGTGTCACAGCACTTTACGCGTGTGTGTGTCACAGCACTTACTGCATTACAGTATGTGTGTCACAGCACTTGCACGTACAGTGTGTGAGTCACAGCACTTGCGTGTGTGTGGTGTATGTCGATATGATGTGTAGCCAGCGGTGGTCTTTTTTTTTTCCCCAAGACAAATATCCCTCAAGAGGGACAATAAAGTTCATCTTAACTTATCTCATCTCTCTCTCCATCTACCTCTCCCTCCCTCTCTCTCTGTCTCTGTCTGTCCATCACTCGTTCTCCTACACACACATATGCCTCACATACTGTGGTGATGAGATGTCAGCTCAGATAATAATTTCATAGTAATGTAATGAATGGCATACCTGTAGGATCATTTCTAGGCTGCTGTAGGCTTTGAGCTCTATACAGTGATTTATCTATTAGCCTATTTTCTGACAATTAATTGGAACTAATATTATCTTCATACAAATATTGCTGATTGAAATTTGATTTGGTGTTAATTAACTGTTAATAAATTAATGATGCTATAGATTTGGTGATAGCAACACAATATGTCACGTTGTTAACTCATTACTGCTTTTAAAAGTCACGTTTCATCACTACATCAGTCAGGTTTTATCTAGCGCTGCCATTCTCTGTAAACACTGGCATTGAATACGCTTTCAGACTGATTGATTAGGACTGGCTAGTCTCCATGATGATGTTGGCTCACATTCGTATTATAAACATCACCGTAATGGACAATGGCTCCGATGACAAACCCCTTCTCTAGAATCACTTCCCCATCTAAATGAAGCGGGGAAAAAGCCCCTCACATGCGGTCAACAGCTGTCTTGTTGCCATTTCCGCGGCTCAAGCAACCCAAATGGAAACAGCTCCACTTCTCCAGTGGCTCTGGTTTTAATTCTTCCCCTCCCCTCCCCTCCTCCCCTCCCCTCCTCTCCCCTCCCTTCCTCCTCTCCTCTTCCCTCCTCCTCTCCCCTCCTCTCCTCTCCTCTCTCCTCTCCTCTCATCCCCTCCCTCCTCCTCTCCCCTCCCCCTCCTCCTCTCCCTCCTCCTCTCCCTCCTCTCCACTCCTCTCTCCTCTCCTCTCCTCTCCTCCCCTCCCCTCCTCCTCTCCCCTCCCTCCTCCCTCCTCCTCTCCTCCCCTCCCTCCCCTCCCTCCCTCCTCCTCCCCTCCCTCCTCCTCTCCTCTCCTCCTCTCTCCTCTCCCCTCCTCTCCTCCCCTCCCTCCTCTCCTCTCCTCTCCTCCTCCTCTCTCCTCTCCCTCCCCTCCTCCCTCCTCCTCTCTCCTCCTCTCTCCTCCTCTCTCTCCTCTCCCCTCCTCTCCTCATCCCTCTCCTCTCATCCCTCCTCTCCTCTCCTCTCCTCCCTCTCCTCTCCTCTCATCCCCTCCCTCCTCTCCTCTCCCTCCTCTCTCCTCTCCTCTCACTCTCCTCCCTCTCCTCTCCTCTCCTCCCCTCCCTCCCCTCTCCTCCCACCCCTCCCTCCTGCTTGGCCTCTTGGACCATGTACCACACAGAACACAAAGGCTCTCAGGATATGCAGGCCTTCTGGAGCGCTACCCATGGCACGGCACGCTGACCTCATAGGGACAGGGGCTTATGGGTAATATCCAGTGGAAGGCAGCCCTGGTCTGTATCATGGTTCTAATTTGGCGTTGCTGCGTTTTATTGCGTCTGAAATTCCATCTACAGATGGTAGGCTACCATGGCCTTTACACACACATGCCTTTACACACACACACACACACACACACACACACACACACGCATACACACCCACATACACGAACACACACACACACACATACGCACATACACTGACATGTAGGTGAGTACAATCACACTTACATGCATGCTCACACACATATAAGGACCGGAGCTTATGTTATGTGCACCTTGTGGCATACACACACACACACACACACACACACACACACACACACACACACACACACACACACACACACACACACACACACACACACATACATACACACACACACAGATAGTGAAACACTCACATATAGAAATGAATGCATGTACTTACCAACACACACAAACACACACACAAATGCACATGAATCAGCTGGGTAAGGATCCTTTTTTGGTAACAGGACAGTGTAGTGCCAGGCTGAAATCCCAATACCAAATTACGCGTCACACTGAAGGCTTCAGCATGGATTATAAATATTTATGGAGGCCCAAGCTAAACATTCACACTCAGGCCGACAGCAAGATACATCAAATGCCTGTCAGAGGCCAGGGGCGCTGCTCCCACACACACACACACACACACACACACACACATGCCTAGTACCCACATACACTCAAACATGCTGCAAACATTCACTTACAGACACAAACTGACTCAGAGTCAATATATGTTTAACTATATTTTTACACACAGAATGATCTGACCAGCCTGATGATGTGGCAGCTGGGGAGGTGTAACTGTCACAATGCATTAGGGTGTCTCAATGCAGATGTGTAACTGTCCACATCATTTGAGTGTCCTCCATGCAGATGTGTAACTGACCACGTGACTCTGGGGTCCTCCATGGAGAGAGAGATGGGGGTTCCTCTCTATCCCACTGTTGAATCTTGATTGTTGATGGATGGTTGTTTATTCTTTTTCTTATTTCAATAATCATACATCATTGCTTCAACAGCACAGTTCAAGAACAACAGCTGTGCCAGTAAAAACTATTTGATTTGAATTGAATTCAGTTGAGTTGAATTCAGTTGAGTTGAGTTGAGTTGAGTTGAGTTGAGTTGAATTGAGTTGAGTTGAGTTGAATTGAGTTGTTGAGTTGAGTTGAGTTGAGTTGAGTTGAGTTGAATTGAGTTGAGTTGAGTTGAGTTGAGTTGAGTTGAGTTGAATTGAGTTGAGTTGAGTTGAGTTGAGTTGAGTTGTTGAGTTGAGTTAGATTGAGTTGTTGAGTTGAGTTGAGTTGAGTTGAGTTGGGTATTGAGTTGAGTTAGAGTTGTTGAGTTGAGTTGAGTTGAGTTGAGTTGAGTTGAATTAGAGTTGAGTTGAAGTTGAGTTGAGTTGAGTTGAGTTAATTGAGTTGAGTTGAGTTGAGTTGAGTTGAGTTGTTGAGTTGAGTTGAGTTGAGTTGTTGAGTTGAGTTGAGTTGAGTTGAGTTGAGTTATGAGGTCATTTGTTTGTCAGCCTCTCTTCTCCACTACGCCATCCCGTTGCTATGGCGCTCCACTTCTGTCTGTTTCCTTATCTCTCTATCTCTCTCTTCCTTTGTTTCCTCTCACTTTCCACTCCTTCCTTTCTGCTTTCTAAGGGAAGAGTAAGGGAAGAAGAGAGAGATAGTTTAGTTTAGATAAGTTTCCTTTGCTGACCCCCTTAAAACAAAAATTGTATATGTTTGTTTTGTCATGTTACTGCTTTGGCAACACTATTTTCTGAGTCATGCCAATAAAGCACATTTTATTGAATTGATAGAGATAGAGGGTAAGAAAGAAAGAGTAAAGGAAGAAGGAGATGATAGAGAGAGAGAAGAGGGAAAGAAGAGATAGAGGAAGAAGAAGAGATAGGGAAAAGAGATAGAGAGAGAGAAAGAGAGATAGGGGAAAAAGAGATAGAGAGAGAGAGAGAAAAAGTAAGGAAGATAGAGATAGAGAAAAGAAGAAGAGAGAGGGGA
>NC_063203.1:30268248-30275748 GCF_017589495.1 Alosa alosa
AGCATTTGCTGCATCATGATTTTCTTTGTCCTTCAAACCATGTTGTTCTGTAGCATTGGTGTTTGTGTGTGTGTGTGTGTGTGTGTGTGTGTGTGTGTGTGTGGGCGTGTGGACATGCGCGCGCGTGTGTGTGTCAGGGTTTCCGTTGTCCGGTAATTACCGGACATTGGCCGGAAAAAAAATGAAATGTCCGACAAAATTAAATCTCTCCGGTCAAATTGTCCGATTGAAATTGGCTAATAACGCAATCTGAATTTGAGAATAAGCCTTAATACGTAAGCCTATATTATACGTCCTCTGGCTATGTTTTTAAATGAACAGGCTCTACCGTTTGAAAAGTAAGCTAAACAACACGCATAGCCTATGCTGTATTTCAAATAGGAAGCGCATGCTTAAAATGTCCATGTTAAACAACGAACAAATGAGTGAGGCGGTTCAAACATGGCCAGGCCCAGGCAGACTAGCCTTAAAAAAATTTTCAGAGGCCAGACGCGATGGATGATGATAATTTAGTAACGTCTGACTCTGAAGCCTCAGATGTCCGGTCAGTGTCGGGCGTATCTGTCGGAATCAGTGACATTGGAAGTGGAGTTGTGGGGGGTGCGGCCGCTCCAAGACACTGTCATTCTCCGTGTACACTGGACATGCAAAGTGTTTTTTACCCAAAGCATACAGTAGGCCTATGCGTTCTCTGTCTATGATCTGCAGGGTTAGGGCCTCCTCGACGAGGAGATTACTGGTCCACGGATAATTTCTGGCACAATTAAACGGTATCATTGAACCGTGGCCGAAAGAAAAAGAAACTAAACATTTTCTAGAACAGGAAACATTTCTTAATTTATTGTTATCAAATAAAGAGGCATAACATTAGGGGGTAGTGGTGTTATCAAATAAAGAGGCATAGCATTAGGGGGTAGTGGTGTTATCAAATAAAGAGGCATAGCATTAGGGGGTAGTGGTGTGAGCGCTCATTCTTGTATGTGGTCATCTGTGTAAGTTAAACAGTCACCACTGGAGATAACGTGGGTAGCAGCAACAAACAATGTAGCCTTTTTAAAACACCAAACGAACTCTTGCTGTCCATGAAAAGATACTGGCTAGATCTTGTTAGGCATGTTTAAGTTAGGCTAATGAACATGTTGCATTCTATACAGCTTGATTATGTCATTCTTTAAGCTACATAGCCTGTCTCCAGTTTCCCTCAATTTGACTAATTAAAAAGCGATAATATATTTGACCGGCATATCATCAAAATGTCCGGAAAACGAAACCTCTGACCGGCACCATTTTTTTCTCGCGGAAACTCTGGTGTGTGTGTGTGCATATGTGAGTTATGGGATGTGGATGTATGGACAGATATGTCATATGTATGTCTCTCTGCCTTGCTGCACACACACACACACACACACACACATCCCTACATTGTGGACTTACTGGACGGGACCCATGAATAGTGAGAAATGTGATTGTAAGAGTCATTATTGGAGATCAAACACACACACACACACACACACACACACACTGTAGCAGCCTTTTCCTATTTTCCAAAGTTCCAAACTAAAGGCCGTGGGTGACGTGGATTCAGCTTCAAGTTTACGCACAAACACAAGTTTCCAAAAAAGATGGTTCGGTTTATTCCAACAAAAAAGTCCAAAGGTTTTCCATTTCCATTATCCAAAATGCTTGCATTAAGTAAAATCTTTTTATCTCGCCAAAACCATGCCACAACGCCCGACATTACTTTCCAACTAGAGCGGCGGGCGTGACCTAAAATAGCTGCACCTGTGCCTAGGTAGGCGTATTCAAATCACAGGTCGAAGTGAACTTAACAAAAAACAGAAAAGACCATGACACACACACACACACACACACACAGTGATATGAATGCTTCCATATTCACTGGCCTTATGACAGTCCCTAGCAGGAGGAGCAGGCACTATGCGCATATTCCTACCCCTATCAATATTCCGCACACACACACACACACACACACATACACACACACACACACACACACACACACACACACACATATTCCTACCCATATCAATATTCCGCACACACACACCTGATGCTTGGACTCCCCATCTGTCGCTGATCCTGCAGTTTTGGTTTTCTCTCAGTTTCCGTGGTGATGACGACGACCTTGCAGCTCGCCGACTGCAGTGCTCGGGCACCGCCACTGCAAAGGATTGTGGGAGCTCAGGAAAGGCAGCAAACAAAATGAAAGAAAAGAAAAAAAAATAGAATATAAGAAAGAGAGAGAGAGAGAGATAGAGAGACTGGGAGAGAGAGAGAGAGAGAGAGAGAGAGAGAGAGAGAGAGAGAGAAAGAGAGAGAGAGAGAGCGAGAGAGAGAGAGAGAGAGAGAAAGAGAGAGAGAGATAGAGAGACTGGGAGAGAGGCAGGTTGACACAAAACAACATTAAAACCATTACAAGGGGAAAGGGGAGTTGTGCAGGTTGAACAAAAACGGATCTTTTTAACAAAACAACATTAAAACAAACACACCAGTCATAACGGCATTGCTATGCGCCTCTTTCATAATATTGCACCATAAATAATACATAAACATTAAAGTCAGCTCAACTCCCGGTTACGTAAACAGATGGCTAATGGTTTGTTGAAAGCATTGCTAACATATGGAAAGTATCATAGTGATTTTACTCATGTAATAGAACTATAACAATGTAATGTAACAACAATAACAACAATTACTCATGACATTGAGTTTTGTATAAAACTAGCAAGGAGCTTGTGTGTAAACAGGAGAGAAGTGTTGGAATGTGCTGATCTGAGTTCTACTCCAGCGGGTGGTCAACGTTAGATACTCTGGACACACTCCACTTGCCCTGATTACAAACAAACTACCCCTGTCTGTCCACGCTGCGTCAGCTGCAAACTACACACCAAGATTACGATCAAACTACGCCTATCTGTTGACACTGCGTCAGCTGCAAACTACACACCAGGATAAGGATCAAACTACGCCTATCTGTCGACACTGCGTCAGCTGCAAACTACGCCTATCTGTTGACACTGTGTCAGCAGCAAACTATACACAAGGATAACGTTCAAACTACGCCTATCTGTCGACACTGCGTCAGCTGCAAACTACGCCTATCTGTCGACACTGCATCAGCTGCAAACTACGCCTATCTGTCGACGCTGCGTCAGCTGCAAACTACGCCTATCTGTCGACACTGCATCAGCTGCAATCTACACACCAGGATAACGATCAAACTACGCCTATCTGTCGACACTGCGTCAGCTTCAATCTACGCCTATTTGTTGACGCTGCGTCAGCTGCAATCTACGCCTATTTGTTGACGCTGTGTCAGCTGCAATCTACGCCTATTAACGCATATATTTTCTTCTCTCTCTTTCTCTCTTTCTTTTGCTCTTTTTTTTATTAATAGTATTATCATGTTATTTTATTGCTTGTTTTCTCTGATTGCTTGTTTATTGGATTGAATGTTTTATTGTTGATTTTGTAAGGTGACCTTGAGTGTTCAGAATGGCGCCCATAAATAAAATGCATTATTATTATTATTATTATTATTATTATTATTATTATTATTATATGTTTGTATTATTATTATTGTCCTGAGTCTTCTATTCCTGTTGATAGGTGGTGTGAGGTCATTTTTATGTATTTGTTTATAAATGATTCAAGGCCCTTGACTGGGTGTGGATATATAGTCTTTAGTGGAAAGTGATAAACATGGATATAAATAAATAATACAGCTTATTTACCGCGCCATTAGAGCTGCATTAGAATCAACAATAACTTATAACTAACTTATAACTTATCAAAAAATCAAGAATAACTCACTAACAGATTGTATATTCTGGTCAAATGAACGTGAAAAACTGCAATGTTTCCTAAAATATGAATTATAAAACACAACATCAAAACATCCCACCAGTACTACAGCTAAAATATGTCAACACAATATCAAAACATCCCATCAGTACTACAGCTAAAATATGTCAACACAATATCAAAACATCCCACCAGTACTACAGCTGTGGTGGGCTGCGAGCTCTACTTGCTTTGGTAAAACATGTCCTCCCTCTCCTTTGTGGAAAATGATTAGCACACGAGGTGTGTCATCCCTTGGTTTTGGAATTGTCTGTAAGTGCTTACAGTCTTTGTTGGTGCAGGCTTAACAGCATGGCTGGCCCCTGTGTAATTCATCACCAATGTTGTGGCAGGCTGTGACTGAAGGCATCATAATATATTTGTATGCTTTTTACCACATGCCTCAAAAAAAGAATCACACTTAAATAAGACAATTATGCAAAGATACTCCCATTCTAGAAGAATAATCCATGAAGTAAACATCATGATAGAAACATATGCTTCTTGGATTTCTTAGTGTTTACAGGTTGGTCAGTGGCAGTGCAGTACTGCGGTGTCTTGACCTCTCATGTGCCAAAACAAAACCAAAATTCCTCTACTCCAGTGCAGGGCAGGGTGAGCTACAGTACACTCTGTTTGTGTTCCAAAGGTGTCTCTCTCTTGACGTCCATGCTTAGTGGCTCATTTACCCCCTTGCTCTGTTTTTCCTGTCATTTTCACACACACACATACACACACACACACACACACACACACACACACACACACACACACACACACACACACACACACACACACACACACACACACACACACACACACACACACACACACACACACACACACACATACACACACACACACATACACACACACACACACACACACACACACACACACATATACACACAGACACACACACACACACACACACACAGACACACACACACAATGTTTTCTCTCTCTCTGTCTTCCAACTGAATTGAATCCAATTAAAGAGCTCTTATTGACAAAAAGTGCATTTAGGCAACCAAACCAAAACAGTTTTCATGTTGAACTCAACTTTTGATTTTTCATGCCCTCTTTCAACTTTGATCATTTAATATGCCCTCTTTCTTTGGAGCTACTGCACATCTCTGCTGTGTGTGTGTGTGTGTGTGTGTGTGTGTGTTTGTGTGTATGTGTGTGTGTGTGTGTGTGTGTGTGTGTGTGTGTGTGTGTGTGTGTGTGTATGTTTGTGTGTATGTATGTGTGTGTGTGTGTGTGTGTGTGTGTGTGTGTGTGTGTGTGTGTGAGAGCCCTGTGGACTCTCTGTAGCGAGGCGGAGCGGTAGACTTCTGGGCCCAGTTCCCCGAAAGCATCTTAAGCCTAAGAGCATCGCAAAGTCCCTCTTACGAACGTCTTAAGATTTGCCGAGTGTTTCCCGAAACCATCGTAGTTTAAAAGCGTCGTGAAAACACTCGTAGATCTACGAGTGCTCCAAAGATCTCGTTACCGGCTAAGAGCGTCTTAACGTTGATTTCTACCCAACGTATAGTAAAAAGAAAAGACAAATTTAAAACTAGAAACCTAACAAATATTCTTTCCATAGCTCAGCATATTCCTCAAAAGCCAGAGGCATTTTCAGCTAACATGGGTTTACTAAATATAGGTGCACTTACTACCAAAACCTTTGCAATCAATGATTTTATTAGTGAAAAAAAATTGGATTTTCTGTTTCTTGTTGAAACCTGGCTGACTTCAGACAGCTTAAGCTGTTCTTGTTGAGACTTGTCCCCCCAAATTATAATTTCTTCCACTCAATTAGACAAGGCAAACGAGGTGGTGGAATTGCCTCCATTCTCTCAAACAAATATAGTTGCACACGAGTCAACTTTGGCGAATTCCTTCCTTTGAGTATATTGCCCTCACTCTGAAGGCTGACCCAGCTGTACTTCTATTAACCTTATACCGCCTCCTAAACTATGGACTGGCTTTCTCGACCAGTTTTCTGAACTTATGTCGCTCATCATCTCTAGCTATGATCGGATAATTGTAAATGGCGACTTTCAATATTCATGTCAATAAGACAACTGATGCTAAAGCCAGTAAGTTCCTTAATGTGTTGGACAGTTTAGAGCTAAAGCAGCATGTTACAGGACCCACCCACAACCTTGGCAACACCCTCGATCTAGTCATTTCCAGAGGGATAGAAGTCACAGACTTATCAGTAAATGATATAAATATGTCTGATCATCATTGTGTATCTTTTAATATTGTACTACATACTCCAAAAAATTCATCCCGAAATTGCAATCAAATCGCGACTCTTGGACATTAGAGCAGAACAGCAGTTCATAGCTCTTATAGACTCCATAAATTTAGATATTTTACATCATCCCATTGATCAAATGGTAGAGGCTCTTAATCGTGAATTAGACGCTCTGCTTGACAGAGTGGCACCCTTAAAGACTAAAAAAAAGGCCCTGTAGCAAACTGACACCTTGGATGAACGAAAATATCCATGATCTAAAAAAAGATCATGTAGGAAAGCTGAGAGAACATGGAGAAAAACTAAGTTACAGGTTCACCGTGCCATTCTAAAAGAAAAATTGCAAAATTATTATAGAGCTATTCGAATGAGAGGAGGAACCACTTCTCTAAGGTAATTGCTGAAAACAGTGGAAACTCTAGGGTGTTGTTCTCTACCATTGATAGGCTATTGCATCAAACACCTTTTGATACACTCAGTCAGGCATCCTCTCTAAGATGCAAAGAATTTGCAGACTTCTTCAAAAACAAAGTCATTTCTATAAGGGAGGCTATTGGTAACACAAGTAATATGTTTGATAGTACACCCAAAAAACAGCCCCCCCAAAATTAAGGTCCTTTAGCACTATTACTCAATCTGAGCTTGGTAAAATTATAACTCAAACCGGCTCCTCAACATGTGTTTTAGATCCAATCCCTACTACATTCCTCAAAAAAAGTATATGATGGCTTAGCTCCCTTTTTTCTCAAGGTAATAAATACCTCATTAGAAACAGGTATATTTCCAACTGCTTTTAAAACCGCTGTTGTGAAACCTTTACTTAAAAAAGTCAAATCTTGACCATACCAATCTGAGCAACTACAGGCCTATATCAAATCTATCGTTTTTGAGCAAAGTACTTGAAAAGTTGTTTGCAATCAGTTAAATACCTTCCTCAACGAAAAATGTATCCTTGAAAAAATTCAATCAGGTTTTAGATCAAATCACAGCACAGAAACGGCTCTAGTAAAGATAGTCAATGATCTCAGACTAGCTACCGACTCAAACAAAGTCTCAATCCTTATTCTTCTGGATTTGAGTGCGGCATTTGACACCATTGATCATAGCATCCTAATTCACCAGCTTTTGAAGTGGGTGGGTCTCTCTGATAATGCTCTAAACTGGTTTCAAACCTACATTACTGGCAGAGATTTTTATATCAGTCTAGGAGATCATGTATCTGAAAACATGACTTGCCTTTTGGTGTGTGGCCCAGGGGAGCTGCCTTGGTCCCCTGCTATTTTCTATATATGCTTCCATTGGGAAACTTCATAAGTCAGCATAATGTAAACTTCCACAGCTACGCAGATGATACCCAATTGTATCTTTCTGTGGAGCCAACTAAC
>NC_063203.1:30283248-30285748 GCF_017589495.1 Alosa alosa
GGCCTGTGTATGTGTGTGTGCGTGTGTGTGTGTGCGTGTGTGCGTGTGCCTGTGTGTGTGCTGTGTGTGTGTGTGTGTGTGTGTGAGTGCGTGTGTGCGTGTGCGCCTGCGTGTTACTGCGGGGGAGAACAGTTCGCTGTTATGTTGCTGAGAGAGCCGTCCAGCAGCTCAGCAGCTCAGCTCCAACTCTCTCTGTGCAAACACTGCCCACTGCGCCAGCCGACCCACCACCCACCCTGCCCACTGCGCCAGCGCGACCCACCACCCACCCGGCCATGGTGCCCAGTCTACATTGCCAGCCAGTCGGCCAACTTCTCTTAACCTACATATGATACAAGACTTTTACAACACTTTTACAACCCTATTCATGGGACAAGACTTTTATCGGAACGTCACATATTACCTACCGTCACGTATGTCCAACCTCTTACGTGTATGTGTCACTTAATATTAATTTCTATTAGAGATGCACCGATTGCAATTTTCTGGGCGGATACCGATTTCATTTCTTCAAACCATTTTACAGCACACACACAAATAGTTATTTTCTATCTTTTCTTTGATAGATAGATGTTAATATAGACGTGTAATCAACTTATCAATGATGAAATGGCTGTTAAAAAAAATGGAACCGGTGAGCAGACAGATTCTTTTTCAAGTCTAACTTCAGATGCAGTATCAAATTATGGATTAAGTTAAGTTATGGAACACCCATTTTATGCTTCTCACATCCAATATCCAACTAAAGATTTAAGAACAATTTTCATGATACATTTCAACATACTACCATGGAACATATTTTCATATGCATTGATGAATTTATGGGAGGGCGAGGGAAAAGTGGTAGCAGCCTACAGTAGGCTATCACGCAAACACAGGGGAGAAGTGCTAATAGCGATCAGGTGCTCCACCATATGATAACAGTGCACGTCTGTTTTGCGGTGAAAGATTTAAATCCAAATTCCGATTAAATGCATCAATTAGGCTATAGAAACTTTCAGAGACGGCTGATTCAGTATTCAGAGCATCAGTTTTCTTCATTGTAGGCTACTATGTCAAAAGCAACTTTAACGTTTGTTTGCCTTTCTAATAGGCTATCGTTTGTTCACTTCCACGACATCCACTTCTCAATCTGCTAGACTAGGGTATTTTAAGACAGCCCTAGTCTACGTGCAGTAAATAGTTAGAGTATTTTTTTTTCAGTGGAGTAGAACTACTAAGGCTACTGTATGTCGCTGCTTGTTGACATCTTTGATTATTTTTAATGACGCAGTCGTTTATCTCCGTTCAGCAGGCTTGTGGTTCAGCTGTGGGCACGCAATTAGCAGCAGTGACGGGCGGTGATGAGCGATGTTTACGTAGCCTAATGAAGTGACAGCTTAGTAAATTCCACGCAGTAGGCCAATGGTAAAGCACAGCGTTTGCTGCATAGAAAAACTCAGTAGCCTATTAGCGCTTTCTTTGTAGCCCTACATCCAGCCCTGAGTGTTGGCCTGGTTGCTAGCTTCAAACTTTGCAAACTCAGCTGGGTGTTGTTACAATTGCGGCGCAAGAGTGTATTTGACCGGCATAAAATCGGCATGTCTCAGACTGACCGGCCAGTCGCCGGTCATGGCCGATCACGTGAAAATCGGCCGATTCCGGTCACCAGCCGATCTATCGGTGCATCTCTAATTTCTATACAAACCAAGATGGCGGATTCCTAAAGAAACGCAAGCACCCACACCATAAATTTATCTAAATTAGCTATGTACTAAAAATTACATTTTACCGTGACTCAAACAGCTGTAAACAGTTTTGTAAGGCGGCGTGTACAAATTCGCTTGGAGCTCCAGTGGAATTTTGAATTACGACGAGAATTCTCGGGCTAACCGTTGATGTGCCGTGAGACAGGTTGGTGCACCCACCAGCCCAGCACTAAACGAGCGTGGTAAACAAAATACAGATATTTCAGGCAGTAAAAGCCCCAGTAAGAACCAAACCAGATTTTGTTCAAATCTACACACCTATGACTACTGAAAAAATGAAGGTTCATTTAGCAAATGTTTTTTTACATGTAAGTATTAAAAAACATTGTTGTTTTAGAATTTTTGAACAAAATGGTTGGTAATTAGCAAGTTTACAACGCTGGCCCTTAATGAATGTCCACTCTCTGAAATCGGAACGTAAATAATGACTCCAAATGGAGAGATTTGGTTTACATGGTGGCGTATGAGCAGGGTGGGTTCAAATGCAGAGATATTAATAATGTTGTGAAATGACATTACTATGTTACTATGTTAATGTTATGTTATGTAATGACATTACATTACAACATTACTAAGATATTAGTAATGTTGTTGGCATCTGATATCTGATATAATAATAAGTGGTACTTTGACATAGCAGTTTATGTCCCCCATACTAAACACCTCTTGAGAGTGTCCCCCATACTAAACACCTCTTGAGAGTGTGTGCCGGTACTTTGACACACAGTTTGTCTGTGTGTGTGTGTGTGTGT
>NC_063203.1:30288248-30303248 GCF_017589495.1 Alosa alosa
AATACACACATATACGCACTGACATATCCTGGACCACATACAAGCAGATACATAAACACACACACACACACACACACACACACACACACACACACACACACACAGAGACACTGCTTGTGTGCCCTTGCGTCTCCCTTTGCCCGTTGGCGGGCACTTACTGGCTGGCACTGGACTGAACCATGTCGGCCATCAGATGCTCGTCGGCACGGCAACACGGCCGATTTCAGTCATGGCCGTGATTAATGATGATGGAGCCCCTTACTGCAGTACTGGACAGCAGCAACACAGAGAGAGAGAGAGAGAGGCTATGCTCACACTGCAGCTTGGGGGCTGTGGAGACAGAACTGCACTTCTTGACAGAATGCCCAAAATATGAGGAAATTTGAACATTGTCATTCAGTAAACTAAATTCAATCCTCCCAGAGTTTCAAACTTTGACAAATGAGTGTAAATTGCCTTACATCCTCGGAGAGAACGAGGATGTGGCAATTGTGGCTGCAAAATTTGTAGCAGCCTGCCATAACCTGAGGGACAGCCAGTGAGGCCACAGCCATACACAATAATAGGATTGTTATTATTATTAGAATTGTCTCTTAACTTTTATGTCTTACTTAATTTACAGTTCTGTTAAACATTATTTTATTTATATTTTTGTGTACATGTAATTGAGCTTTGGCAATAATGTTATTGAAACGTTCATGCCAATAAAGCTTTCTTGAATTGAATTGAATTGAATTGAGAGAGAGACAGTGAGAGAGAGATATATATCAGTTGTGTTGAGAGTTGAGAGTTGCCATGGTTACAGAACTAATTGGCAACAAAATAATGAGCTCTTAACTCAGATACAGAGCTTTTTTGTGATTTTGCATAATATGTTAAATTAATTACTGGATGATGAAAATCCGTAATTCTGAGTGCCAGAGGACAATTTTACTCTAAAAGGAACGAGATTTCTACGCCCTGTATAGACGAAGTACGGTCAAGAAGTAGATCGCAAGACCAAGAAAATACAGTTACTGTACCTAGCCGCCTCTAACATCAAAGCTAAAAGAGCTACAAGCTAACATCAACAAAGCGGACAAAACGGTAAAACTGGACTGACCCTGTGGACATTGCTTTGTGGACATTGACTTTCATCTGTCAGTAACAGGCAAGATATCTCCGATCCTCGTGGTTATCCCCTGAAGTGTCTTGTAAAGTTTCCGTGACTTAATTCCGTGACTCCGCACGTCGGAGCAGGACTTTGATTTACAGTACCCTGGAGAGCTCAGCAACAAAGCCAAGAGAGCATTCTAAACTAAAAGTCCTAAGAGATAATCTGGAAACTTTGAAAGCTGACTTTGCCATGGTGGGTAATAACAAGACCATAACAAACTTTTTATTCTTTGCCCACAGTCCTAAGGCTTGGCACGCAGCTGTATGCCAGTCCTATAAATACATAAAAAAGGTCGGCAAGTCACTGTACATGAAGATGATGAATTGAACAGTCCTTATCTAACAATTAATATTTACCACAATGGCACTGTGATGGTGCAAGGCTCAGAAAACAGCTTAGACAATTTCTATCAAAGCTTCCAATCTCTAAGAGTTCTTGCAAATAAGAAACATGATGAAAATTACTCTGAGAACCTAAGTAAAATAACATCACCCATCAGATCTGCAGTTGACTCCCTCTCTCTAAGAAATGCCTCACCCAAGGTAGCCATCAACCTCAACTCCATAAAAGACAACATCCACGTACCTGAACGTGAATTTGTGGAGTTTAAGGACAAGATGCTCTCTGGTCTTCAGCTACAGTCTTGTACATCTCAACCAAGAGATGAGTTGTGGACCATGGTTAGACAACAAAGAGATGAGATAAGAGTTACACGCTGCCCTTAGGGAATTAGAGGAAGATAACCAAGGCCTACGCATGGAACTACGAAATCTGAAAGTGTTCCAGCACTCTGAACAATTGAACGCCATAGATGCTCTACGGAGTGAGTTGACCTGAAGAAGAACTTAACTGACCTCCAGGCCCCCTCTAATCCTTCCACACCAGCATCTACAAAACCACCATCAACTGCCACTGCAACTGAGAGGGAAAAGCAGGAATCTTGCATCCCCCAAATGGCTGTACAGAAAGATAACCCACCTCATGAAACTAAAGAACCTGATCCTGAAATTGTGCTTTTATGTGATTCAAATGGGAAATTCATCAACATGAAACACCTTTTTCCGTCATCAAAAGCTGTAAAAATTAAAACTCCACGGACATCATCTCCCTTGGAAAACATCCAGAAAATTAAAGCAATGAGTCTTAAACATCTGATAATCCACACGGGGACCAATGACTTTATGCAATCTAAAGGTAACAATGTGGTTAACAAAATTGCAGAGGTGGTGATTCAGGCAAGGAAGACTTTCCCTAAAACTAAGATTTTTGTATCTACCATCCTGCCTCGTTCAGATGTCTCCACTCACCTGATTGCAGAAGTAAACAAAGGAATACATCAGGCATGTGTGAACACTGAAAATGTGCATATAATATACCATGAGAACATCACATCGGAACATCTATATGACACAGTCCGCCTGAATAAGAAGACCATCCAGAACAGTTGCCCCTCCCTCAATGAGCAGAAAGACAACAGGACCAAGATTTGCAGATGCAGCACACCCCCAAACTACAACCAAAGGCCCATACAGCCCTCTCATCCCCCCACTTTACCCATTCCTGGTGCCCCCCACCCTGTCTCCAATTTGTCCACTGGTCCCAGACTGGCAACAGGTGCGCAAACCAATAACTTTATAAAACCCAGTTATGCCTCGGTACTAACTAGACCTTCAGTCCAAGACCTGAGTGCCCAAGAATTTCAAATTAGAGAACTTGTTACTCTGTTGTACAACAAATTACTTTGCTAAAATACTTACCATAGATTTATGGACTAGGTACATGTTTATGTACTGTATGTCTTTTGTTATATGTGTTTGTTTTTGTATGTATGTGTATATATGTGTATGTGTGTGCGTGTGTGTATCAGTAGTCACTTGTCTGTCTTATCTGTATGACTTACCTGTATGTCATGTGTGTCCTTCTGTTCTTAGAAAATATGTGGGCCAATACTTAGCCTACGTGTATTTGTGTGTGTGTGTGTGTGTGTGTGTGTGTGTGTGTGTGTGTGCGTGCGTGTGCGGCGTGTGTGTGTGTGTGTGTGTGTGTGTGTGTGTGTGTACAGTATGAATGTGTGTACTGTCTGTCTCATTACTTACTAATGTAGATGTTTGTCAGTACATCTTACTACATAGGTACTGTATGTGTGGTGTCAGTTTGTGTTCAGTTAAGGTCTGTCTGTCTGTCTGTGTGTCATTTGTTATTTTATGTATGTGGTGTCCATATGTGTAAGGATTCTTGTTTGTGCTTCTGTGGATCTCGTTATGTATGGTATCTGTATGTGTCTTATGCCGTATGTGTGTGTGTGTTTGTATGTATGGATGTATGGATGTATGTATCTCCCTATGCCTCTATGTCACATAACAATATGTCTTCATGAACAAGAGCACATAACTCCATTTAAGTGAGAATAGTAGCCTGGTTATTTACTGTAAGACATATGACCTATATATATATATATCTTCTTATATTATTATACACTATTAACATTATTTGATTTAATTTAATTTTATTATTTTTTTTCTATTTTTATTTTATTTCATTTTACATGCACCAAACAGCTTCCAGTATAGATATATATATATATAGATATTACCTCCCCCTCAATGGGGGGGTCATCTACACTACATTAATTAACTCCAGCATTTTATTGCAATTTCACAAAATACTGTAGCTCATCATAGCTTCTTTTAAAATAAGCACCTGGAATATCCAGGGACTATATTCTTCTATATTTGGTTATAAAACAACCAATCTTGATTTTGTAAATAGTATTAGAAATTTAGACCTTATTATCCTTTTGGAGACTTGGAGAGATAAATCTGATCATTGCCCGCATAACTATAAAGAACTTTTAGTACCCTCTCTTAAAGAAATCCATATAAAGAATGGAAGAAATTCAGGGGGTATCATAGCTTGGTACAAAACTGAATATGACAACAAAATAATTCCCATTAAAAAAAAGGTAAAACCCATTTATGGTTAAAAATCCAAAAAGAAGTTTTAAATTTGAACCAAGATCTTTATCTCTGTGCAGTTTATATCCCACCATCAACCTCCCAATATTTTGATGCCAACCTTTTTGAGGAGCTTAAAAAAGAAATAAGTTATTTCCAATCCATAGCCCAAGTACTAATATGTGGCGACCTCAATGCCAGAACAGGCAAAGAAATTGATTATATTCCCATAGATGGAGATGACCATATATTCGGTAATAGAACCCTATATTCACAGGTAATCCAAACACAGAGAAAGAGTTTTGACAGCACAGTAAATGCCAGTGGAACTAAATTGCTACGTATGTGCAAAAGTCTTGGTGTTTACATTGTAAATGGGAGATTTAGAGGAGATTCTTTTGGAGGATTTACATTCTCTTCTTCCTTTGGTTGCTCTGTGGTTGACTATTTCATCACTGATCTTGATCCAGAACACATAACTGTTTTTATGATAATGCCACAACTACCTATTTCTGACCACTGCCAGTTAATACTACACCTGAAACTGTCAGATATTAAATTTAATTCACAAAATGTTGAACCTAAATTATTCTCACTTCTAAAAACTTTTAAATGGACAGACAAAAATGTGTCAACATATGAAGCAGTCATCAATAACAATGAACAAATGATTGATAATTTCATTATGACCAAATACCAACCAAATGCTGAGAACGTAAATATGGCTTGTAACCACCTAAACAATATATTAATACATTTAGCAAAAACAGCTAATGTAAAACAAATCTCTAGAATGAAAGGAAATAGAACAAAATTCAAAGAGGATTGGTTTGATAAAGACTGCAATGCAGCAAGGATAAAGTTAAGAGAATTATCCAATATCAAACATCGAAACCCAAACGAGACTGATAGCAGAATAAGATATCATCTTGAATTAAAAAAATATAAAAAAATGATACAAAACAAAAAATCATCTTACATGTCCAAAGAACTAGACAAAATCGAACGGTCAATACATCAAAACACATTCTGGTCAAATTGGAAAAAGCTAACAAGTGCTGGCAAGTCTGAGACTCCAATTAAAAACAGCCAGATATGGATGAACCATTTTAAAAATCTTTACCAGAACCCAGAAAGCATGAAACTTGAACCAGGACAACTCACAATAATAAAGAAACAAAAGTGTTTGGAGGAAACAATCAAAGATTACCAAAATCCCTTAGACATGCCCATCACAGTATTTGAATTAAAAGACAAACTTAAAAAACTTAAACCTAGAAAAGCTTCCGGTATTGACCGTATCTCCACTGAGATGCTAAAATATAGCAACTCAAAACTCAAAGAAGCCATAACCAAATTGTTTAACCTAGTTCTCAACAGTGGAGTCTTTCCCTCAATTTGGAATAAAGGCCTTATTACCCCAATATTCAAATCTTGTGATAAATTAAATCCAAACAATTACTGAGGCATTTGCATCACAAGTAACTTAGGAAAGTTATTTTGCAGCATCATTTATAAACGAATTCTAACATTCCTTGACGACTACAAAATTCTGAACAATAGTCCAATTGGTTTTCTACCAAATCATTAAACTTCCGACCACATATACACACTCCAGACACCAATAAATAAACATGTACATAACTCCAAAAAAGAAAAAATCTTTGCATGCTTTGTAGATTTCCAAAAAGCCTTTGATAACATCTGGCATAAAGGTCTATTCTTTAAAATGTTAGAAGCTGGAATTGGAGGGAAAACGTATGATTTGATAAAAACAATGTATAAAAATAATATAAATAGTGTTCGGTTAGGAAATAAAAGAACAGAGTTCTTTAAACAAGAACGTGGAGTAAGACAAGGCTGTAGCTTAAGTCCAACATTATTCAATTAATATATTAACGAACTTGCCACACTGTTAGAGAAATCAGCTGCTCCTGGACTGACTCTCCATGACAAGGATGTGAAATTTCTCATGTTCGCCGATGACCTGGTTTTACTTTCACCAACAGCGGACAGGTTGAGACAAAATTTAGACATTTTAAATCAATATTGCCAAACATGGTCCTTAAAAATAAATTTAAATAAAACCAAAATAATGATATTCCAAAAGAGAGCACGATCAACAAAGAATAAATTCCTATTCACTTTAGGCCCTGATATTTTAGAACACACAACCAACTACACATAAATGCATCTGGCAGTTTTATTCCAGGATTGCAAGCGTTAAAAAATAAAGCCCGAAGAGCATTCTATTCAGTGTATAAAACAATTAACAAATATCAACCTCCCATCAACATTTGGTTAAAAATACTCTATGGCTCAGAAATTTGGGGTCCACCATTACTTCTTTCAAAAAAACCTTGGGACCAGACTGAAATTGAAAAACTCCACACAGAAATATGTAAATCTATTCTGCATGTCCATAGAAGTACAACAAATAATGCCTGCAGAGCAGAGTTAGGTCGCTTCCCCCTGTCCCTGGCCATCACCAAAAGAGTTATGAAATATTGGATACACTTAAAAAATGCAAACACTATTAGTTACCATCACAAAGCACTACTGACTAACATATCAGACCCACAAAAAGATAAACTTGCACAATTAATCATAAATAAATATAACATTGCTGATATAAACCTAACCAATCTGAATACAACCAAAAAATTCATGAAGGCAACCTACATTACGCAATGGCAAAATGAAATTCACTCTAACAAAAAACTGGGCAGCTACTGTCAATTAAACAGAGAATACAAACTAGCAAATTATCTAGTAACACTGAAACAACCTCAAAAACGTATAGGTCTTACAAAATACAGATTGGGTGACCAAGACCATAAACTCCAAATAGAAATAGGGGCGCCATAAAAATCATGGCAAGAAAACATCAACAGCCTATGCAAGTACTGTGACACAATGGAGGTTGAAGATGAAATACATTTTCTGCATAGGTGTCCCATTTATCAATTACTGAGACACGACTTCTATGCAAGATTTAGTAGACACAATAAACAATTTATGTCACTAGATGCTAGTTCCAAAATGAAAATCCTCTTAGGAGAGGACACACAGACAATTGAGCTAGCAGCTCAGTTTGTGTATATGTGCCACAAATTAAGGTTAGAGAGCACATACGCAAGAACAGATTCTCTCACCTCTCCACCACCTTAAATCCTATTCAATCCCATCTCATGTAGAACTATCATTTCTAATCTTTTTATTATTATTATTATATTATTATTATTATTATTATTATTATTATTTTGAATTGAGAGAGAGGGGGAGGATACAGAGAAAGACAGAGCGAGAGAGAGAGAGAGACAAGGAGAGACATCATTACATCTTTTTCAATATCTGCACTTATGTGGCTTTGGAAGTAACATTGCGTTGCTACAGGACGTTCATGCTACAGGACGTTCATGCCTAAAAAGGCCATTGCGTTGCTACAGGACGTTCATGCCTAAAAAGGCCATTGCGTTGCTACAGGACGTTCATGCCTAAAACATTGCATTGCTACAGGACATTCATGCCTAAAAAGGCCATTGCATTGCTACAGGACGTTCATGCCTAAAACATTGCATTGCTACAGGACGTTCATGCCTAAAAGGCCATTGCATTGCTACAGGACGTTCATGCCTAAAAAGGCCATTGCATTGCTACAGGACGTTCATGCCTAAAAAGGCTTTCTTGAATTGGAGGAGAGGAAGAGGTGACAGAGGAGAAAGATTTACTTAAGTGGTAATGGGCCCCGAGGGTAAGATGGCCAAATAAGCACAGAAATGTCAAGAACTTCAAAAACCAAACACTGATATTTAGCTAAGACTTCTACAGCCTTACATCACAGAAAACACACTGAAGCAACGAGCCTGGCCCCGATATTGATCAGGTGGCATTTTGGGGATGCAAGTCCGGTCAACTGGTCTCTACGTTGGCAGAACACACACATACACATACACACACACACACACACATATAAACACACATAGACACACACACAAACACACCTAGACACACCCTCGACCCACACACACACACACACCCTCAACACACACACACACCCTCAACACACACACACACACATCTCAACACACACACACATACACCCTCAACACACAGACACACACACCCTCAACACACACATCCACACACCCTCAACACACCCACACACCCTCAACACACACACACACACCTCAAAACACACACACATACACCCTCAACACACAGACACACACACCCTCAACACACACATCCACACACCCTCAACACACCCACACACCCTCACACACACACACACACCTCAACACACCAACACACACACCCTCCACACACACACACACACCCTCAACACACCCAACACACACCTCAACACACACACACACACACACCCTCAACACACCCACACACCCTCAACACACACACACACACCCTCAACACACCAACACACACACCCTCAACACACCCACACACCCTCAACACACACACACACACACACCTCAACACACCAACACACACACCCTCAACACACACACACACACCCTCAACACACCAACACACACATTTCCATTTCACTATGTTTTTTATTCTTTCCTTGTGTCTGCTTTCATCTGTGTGGGAGTCTCTCTCCTGTGGCCCTGGGTGATGTGTGTGCAGTGTGTGTGTGTGTGTGTGCTGACAGGAATAAGAGTCTTGCTGAAAGCCTCCGCTCTCCTCCTCTCTCCTCCTCTCTCCCCTCCTCCCTCCTCCTCTCTCCTCCTCCTCTTCTCTCCTCCTCTCTCCTCTCCTCTCCTCTCTCCTCTCTCCTCCCTCTCTCCTCCTCCTCTCCTCCTCCTCCTCCTCCTCCTCCTCCTCTCTCCTCCTCCTCCCTCCTCTCTCCTCCTCCTCCTCTCCTCCTCCTCCTCTCTCCTCCTCCTCCTCCTCTCTCTCTCTCCTCTCTCCTCTCCTCCTCTCTCCTCCTCTCCTCCTCCTCTCCTCCTCTCTCCTCCTCCTCCTCCTCCTCCTCCTCCTCCTCCTTCCTCCTCCTCCTCTCTCCTCCTCTCCTCTCCTCCTCCTCCTTCTCCCCTCCTCCTCTCCCCTCCTGCTCCTCTCTCTCTCCCCCCCTCTCTTCCTCCCTCGCTCTCCTCCCTCTCCACTCCCTCCTCCCTCTCCTCTCCTCTCTCCTCTCTCCTCTCCTCTCTCCTCCTCTCTCCTCCTCCTCTCCTCCTCTTCCCCTCTCTCCTCCTCCTCTCTCCTCCTCTCTCCTCTGCGGGCAGAGTAGTTGCTCTTCACCAGGCTGCCAGGAATACTGACCACAGAGGAGGCCTGGTCCGTGTCTGGTCCAGTGATCAGACACACACTGACCCAGCTGTGTGTGTGTGTGTGTGTGTGTATGTGTGAGAGAAAGAGAGAGAGAGAGAGAGAGAGATGGAAGGGCAATCAATGTAATTGTTAATTGGAATAATGTGGGGTGTGTGTGTGTGTGTGTGTGTGTGTGTGTGTGTATGTGTGTGTGTGTGTGTCTGCATGTCTGCGTGTGTCTGTGTGTAGTAGTAGGAGACAAGGAAACTCAAAGATTATTCAGGGCACCTAGCACTCCCAGGATGTGAGTAAGAAAACACACACACACACACACACACACACACACAAAATCAGGACTACAGTATGTCACCTTCAGCACTTGCCCAAAATAAACCCACAAAAGGTGTGCACACATACACACACACACACACACACACACACACACACACACACACACACACACACTGAGTCCTGGCTGGCCGGGGGCAGACGGCCCTAAGACTCATCAGAGAAAACAACAAGCCAACACACATCTTGTATTCAGACTCTAGAATGCTCAGAAGACCAACAGACAGCTCCACAGACAGTAACTGACAGAGCAAACTCAAACAACTCCATCTAACAAACACCAACAGACACAGACAACCTCAAACAACTCCATCTAACAAACACCAACAGACACAGACAACCTCAAACAACTCCATCTAACAGACACCAACAGACACAGACTGACCGTGCACACTGACCCAGCTGTTGTTGATGTTAGCTGGTTCTTCCTCAGAATGAGTTATGCTGATTGTGTCAGTGGCATTTGTGTGTGTGTTTGTGTGTGTCTTTGTGCGTGCATGCAGTTGTGCATAAGTGTGTGTGTGTGTGTGTGTGTGTGTGTGTGTGTGTGTGTGTTTGTGTGTGTGTGTGTGTGTGTGAGAGAGAGGAGAGAGTGTGCTGGTGCAGAGGAAAGCATCTCTAAAGGAGATAGTGTGTGTGTGTGTGTGTGTGTATGTGTGTTTGTTTGTTTGTTTGTGAGTGTGTGCATGCGTGCATAAGTGTGTGTGTGTGTGTGAGGAGAGAGTGTGCTGGTGCAGAGGAAAGCATCTCTAAAGGTAATATGAGCATCTGAAATGCAGCAGGCGTCGTGATGTCTGATAGCTGCACACACACACACACACACACCTAAATCAGCTGACTTGGTTCTTTCTTTCTATCTCTGAATTATTGTTATTCCACACACACACACACATGCACACACGCACGCACGCATGCACACACATTCTCCTGCTCCTCCTCTCTCCTCTTTTCTTTCATTTTAAAAAAAGACCTGAGACGCACTGCAGGAAAACAGGCAAACAAACAAACAAACAAACAAACAAACAAACACATATCCGTATTAGAATGCAAGACAAGAGAGAAGCAGGAGGAAAACGGAGAGAGAGAAATGAGCAGATAGTCTGGCAGAGAGAGAGAGAGAGAGAGAGAGAGAGAGGAGAGAGAGAGAGAGAGAGAGAGAGAGAGAGGAGAGAGAGAGAGAGAGAGGGAGGACAATGAGAGAGAGAGAGAGGAGGACAATGAGGCAGAGAGAGAGAGAGAGGAGGACAATGAGGCAGAGAGAGAGGAGGACAATGAGGCAGAGAGAGAGAGGAGGACAATGAGGCAGAGAGAGAGAGAGAGAGAGGACAATGAGGCAGAGAGAGAGGGACAATGAGGCAGAGAGAGAGGAGGACAATGAGGCAGAGAGAGAGGAGGACAATGAGGCAGAGAGAGAGGACAATGAGGCAGAGAGAGAGGAGGACAATGAGGCAGAGAGAGAGGAGGACAATGAGGCAGAGAGAGAGGAGGACAATGAGGCAGAGAGAGAGAGAGAGAGAGGAGGACAATGAGGCAGAGAGAGAGGAGGACAATGAGGCAGAGAGGGAGGACAATGAGACAGAGAGAGAGAGAGAGGAGGACAATGAGGCAGAGAGAGAGGAGGACAATGAGGCAGAGAGAGAGAGAGAGAGGAGGACAATGAGGCAGGAGAGAGAGAGGAGGAGGACAATGAGGCAGAGAGAGAGAGAGAGAGAGAGAGAGAAGAGAGAGAGAGAGAGAGGAGGACAATGAGGCAGAGAGAGAGGAGGACAATGAGGCAGAGAGAGAGGAGGACAATGAGGCAGAGAGAGAGAGAGGAGGACAATGAGGCAGAGAGGAGGACAATGAGACAGAGAGAGAGGAGGACAATGAGGCAGAGGACAATGAGGCAGAGAGAGAGAGAGACAATGAGGCAGAGAGAGAGGAGGACAATGAGGCAGAGGAGAGAGGAGGACAATGAGGCAGAGAGAGAGAGAGAGAGAGGGAGGACAATGAGGCAGAGAGAGAGAGAGAGGAGGACAATGAGAGAGAGAGAGAGAGAGAGAGAGAGAGAGAGAGGAGGACAATGAGAGAGAGAGAGAGAGAGAGAGAGAGAGAGAGAGAGAGGAGGACAATGAGGCAGAGAGAGAGAGAGAGAGAGGAGGACAATGAGAGAGAGAGAGAGAGAGAGAGAGAGAGAGAGGGAGGACAATGAGAGAGAGAGGAGGACAATGAGGCAGAGAGAGAGAGAGAGAGAGGAGGACAATGAGGCAGAGAGAGAGAGAGGGATATGACTCACAGATGGAGAGTAGGAAAGAAGGGGATAGAGAGGAAGAGAAAAAGAATAAAAAAGCAGACGCAGGATGCTGCAGTAATTCTGTCTGGCTTAGTCTGTCTCGCACTTATCCCTCTCCATTTCTCTCTCTCCATTTCTCTCTCTCTCCATTTCTCTCTCTCTTCATTTTCTCTCTCTTCCCAGCTTTTTGCTCTCTTTCTCCCCCTCTCTCCCTCACTCTTCCATTCTCTCTCTCTCTCTCTCTCTCTCTCTCTCTCTCTCCCTTTCCCCTTTAAGTACCTTCTTTCTCCCTCTCCATCCCTCTCTCTCATCCCCTGTCCTTATGTCATATCTATCTCTCTCTCCCCCTCTCTCCTCATCTCTCTCTATCCCTTCTTCTCCCTGTTTCCTCTCTTCTCTCCTCCCGGTGGACCCTCCACTGACAGGTACTCAGGTGTGACTGTGTTTGAATGACCGGGAGCTGGACTCTGCTCTCAGACAACAACAGTCTGGACACTCCTGGCCCTGCTGACATCAGTCATCACACACACACACACACACACACACACACACACACACACACACACACACACACACACAGACACACACCTCACACACACACACACACACACACACAAACACACAGAACAGTCTCTCTCAGCGACAGACATGGACAACTCTCACCCAGACCAACAGACGCACACACACACACACACACACACACAGGTGGAGGACCTGCATGCTTTCCCACTGAAAGGTTTTGGAGTGGATCTGATGATGTGAATTCTCCTCAGGTGCAGTCTGGTGTGTGTGTGTGTGTGTGTGTGTGCAGGTGAGTGCATCTGTGAGTGTGTGTGTGCATACACTCTAAAAAATGTTGGGTTAAAAATAACCCAGCCGCTGGTTAACTATTGGACCAACACCACATTGAGTTATCCTACTGGGTACATTATTAAACCCAGCAGGTTGGGTATGATTCTAACCCAAAACGCTGGGTTATATCCACACAACGTTAGTTAAATTGACACAATAGACTGGGTAAAGGTAACAAATTTGCTGGGTTATAACTATATAAATGTTGAGTAAAATTCACACAGTATATTGGGTATAGATTCAACCCAAACCACTGGGTTACATCAACAGAACTGCTAGTTAAAATGACCAGTTGTTGGGTTTTCCAAACCCAGTATTTGGGTTGCATTGAGAGAAAATGGGCAACAAATAGTCATGCAATGAAATAAAACAGTTCGACATAATAAAATGTATTTTGACATTTTACTTTATTTTTTTGAACGGATAGCCTACTCTCTAAAAGCAGCATGTGAAGTTACTTCCATGAAGGCAGCTAAGATTCCACGGTCCATTTGGGGTCAGCCCTGTCAATCAAAGAAAGAAAAAGAGTGAATTAATCACCGCTATTTAAGCAGAACTTTATCAAGACTTTCCGCAACCATTATCAGTGAATGATGTTGACAAACATTAAAAAATCCCCAGGAGTCAAAATATTAGCGCAACACACTCGGAAACCATGACCACCTCATGGAGTTGTTTAACATTAGCAGACTGACAAACACATTCAGTAATGTTAACGTTAGTGGCAGTGATACCGTTGGCTTCCTCATGTTAGTTAAATCCAAGTTGTGTAACGCACGTTATGTGCAAAACCACCTGCAGTAAGTTACATGGCTATAATATGAAGCTATCCTGAATGAATTAATGTTTTTTGGCATGATGATTACTGTACGTGTGAAGAGACTACTTCGACTGTATACATTAGCTGACACACATGCTGCACTACCACGATACATATTTAATTAACGTTAGCATACCAACCATACCTAGCCGCAGAGAATGTCTAATAAGGGGCTCTGCTAGCCAGCTGTTGGTATGCTAATTTAGGATTGTTGTAATATTTGTTGCGTTTCTGTTCAGCAGTTCATACCCAGTGAACACAGAACTGTTTTTTTTTTAAAATGTAACATTAACATGAGCAGCATCTAATTGTAATTTGTGTTAGCTAACGTTAGCTGGCTTGAATGATACAATTCTTAAGATGTTGAGGCTGGACAGGAAATTGGCAGGCAGAATATCCATTCATATCTAGAAGGGTATCTCTGGGTGGACTTTTAAAAATGGCCTGGTTAAAAAACGCTAAAAAGCAGATACATATACCTTCGAAATCGCCTGATTTCCATTTGCATGTTGACAGCTGCTGGACTGCATGGACCGGTTGAAAGAATAACGATCCCCAACCTCTCAGCACTAACTATGCAGCTGTGTTAAAAGTTACCCTGGTGCTGGGTAGTGTACTCACGTCAGGTGGGGGAGAGGAGGGGCGCTGTGCCCTAAAACTATCAACCCAACAAGCTGGGTTACATGAAAATAACCCAACATGAGTAAAAACAACCCCACACAATGACCCAACAGTTTCAACCCAACGTTTGGGTTGAGACAATAACCCAGCATTTTTTAGAGTGTAAATGAGGTTTGTGTGTGTGCTGGGATACGAGAGAGAGGGAGAGAGGGAGAGAGAGATGAAGGGAGCTCCTGGCTGTTTGTGTGCATGTTGATTGGGTTGTGGAGGAAAAGGCAGTCTTGTAAGTTCTGTTGATGGATGTTGTTTACATTCAGAGGAGACGACAACGACAAATGAACTTAAATTTGGTAACATTAACATTAATCTCAGAGACTTCAACTAGCTTTAAACTATTCCTGATGCATCAAGCCATTTACAGAATGGTGCTGCAATGCAAATTGTGATTTGGACTGTGTCATTAGGAGATGTGAAAGTCTAGCAAAACAAGTATGAAGTCATGGCTATTTGTATACACTACTAATGCACAACACATCCATGATTATTTGTCTTGTCATAGCATTGATCACTAATTGTGGATTTGAACATCTATAGGAGACCAAACAGTATTCCTGCTGCTGCTACTGTTGTTGTTGTTGCTGTTGTTGTTGTTGATGTTGTTGCTGTTGTTGCTGTTGTTTTGGTTGCTGTTGTTGTTGTTGTT
>NC_063203.1:30313248-30323248 GCF_017589495.1 Alosa alosa
GTTTCTGTGTCATTAGCACACGGGTCTCGTCTCCAGTGCCAGGGGGGGGTCGGCATTGTGTGTGTCAAGCCTGACAAAGACCGACTGGAGGAGGGGACAGGTAGTGGTGTGGTAGAGATGAGACTAGATCTGTGAATGTGTGTGGAGATGAGACCTGTGTGTGTGTGTGTGTGTGTGTGTGTGTGTGTGTGTGTGTGTGTGTGTGTGTGTGTGTGTGTGTGTGTGTTGTCACGGGGGTGTGTAATACACTGTAATCCGTTCTTATCGTTCAGAGCCCACAGGCACCAATACAGCTTCTCATTTCTGGCTGCTATGTGAGAGAGAGAGAACATTGAAATAGGTAGAAGGAAACAGACCTGGTTACCAAGAGAGGCCAGGCTATGCCACCACTGCCAGGAAAGTAAAATAGAAACAGAGCTACATTTTCTAACAGAATGTCAATTTTACAAAGACCTCAGAGAAACCTTCCTTTACAAAAAGTAACATACTCTGAAATTTTAAATGAAAATAATGAGGGTAAGCTAAAATATATCCTGGGCGAAATTCCAGAAATCGCACTGGCAGCTGGAAGATATGTACGAGCCTGTCACGAAAGACGAAATGCAACCGTAAGCCAGTGATTACACCCCACTGTTGTTTATCTCTTTTTTTTCCCAACCAATTTAACTATTCTATTAACCTACTTTTTCTTCCCTTTTTATTTACATTATCATCTTATTATTGTTTTTTTTTTATTAGTATAATTATCATTATTGTCTCCTGTTTTGATTATTCCATGTTTTTTTTTATGCTTTGGCAATATTGTAACTTGAACAGTCATGCCAATAAAGCACATTGAATTGAATTGAATTGAATTGAGAGAGAGAGAGAGAGAGAGAGGGAGCAAGCGAGAGAGGGAGAGAGAGAGAGCAAGAGAGAGAGATAGAGAGAAAGAGAGGGAGAGAGAGAGAGAGACAGAGAGAGAGAGGGAGGGAGAGAGAGAGAGAGAGAGAGAGGGGGGGGTAACCAGAGGGAGAGAGAGGCAGATGGGGGCATTACTGAGATGTCGACACAGCCCCATTCATTTTTGAGATGCTCACTTGGTTAGTCCTCTCAATGGAGATGCACGTCCCCTTTCCACAGAGAATGAATGTGGCTTCTCTCTCCAGAAGGAGACAGATAGCAGCCCAGAGGATTAACGTTCTCCAGAAGTAGACAGATAGCAGTCCAGAGGATTAACGTTCTCCAGAAGGAGACAGATAGCAGTCCAGAGGATTAACGTTTTCCAGAAGGAGACAGATAGCAGTCCAGAGGATTAACGTTCTCCTCTTCTGCACTCTATGGCCCCGTGTGGCACTCTGTTGCCAGGCAGTGCTAGTCTTTGGGTGCAGTTGAATGTGAGCTGCCACAGCACCACTGCACACTGAGACAATGGAGATTATTCCAGAGCACTCTGCAGAGGCCATGAACCTAAAACTCCTGAAAATAAAAGTAAAGTTGAACACACCCGATCTATTGAGGCTGATCAGTCGTGGGAATTCCAAGAATTAAATAGACATTATGCTAGAGTTTCTGCACAGTTTCTGTACTACACAAAATATCTCAATTCAGCAGCTAGCTCCACCAACCATACAGAAGCCTAGTCTTGCAATATGCTTTACGATGCAGTGCTATCCTTTTCAAGGTCTAGATAGCAAAAAGATATAGCTACTGTGAGTGAATAAGGTGTAGCTACGTTAAGAGTGTGAAGAAGGTGTAGCTACTGTAAGAAGGTGTAGCTAATGTAAGAGTGGAGAAGGTGTAGCTACTGTAAGAAGGTGTAGCTACTGTAAGAAGGTGTAGCTGCTGTAAGAAGGTGTAGCTAATGTAAGAGTGGAGAAGGTGTAGCTACTGTAAGAAGGTGTAGCTGCTGTAAGAAGGTGTAGCTACTGTAAGAGTGGAGAAGGTGTAGCTACTGTAAGAGTGGAGAAAGTGTAGCTGCTGTAAGAAGGTGTAGCTACTGTAAGAGTGGAGAAGGTGTAGCTACTGTAAGAGTGGAGAAGGTGTAGCTGCTGTAAGAGTGAAGAAGGTGTAGCTACTGTAAGAGTGGAGAAGGTGTAGCTACTGTAAGAAGGTGTAGCTGCTGTAAGAAGGTGTAGCTGCTGTAAGAAGGTGTAGCTGCTGTAAGAGTGGAGAAGGTGCAGAGCTGCAGCTAGAGTGAGAACAAGAAGAGGTTTGGTAGGCTGAAGAGTCTATTCCTTCCCCTCTCCCCCTCCTCCTCCTCTCTCTCTCTTTACCCTCCTCCTCCTCCTCCTCCCTCTCCCTCCTCTCCCTCCTCCCTCTCCTACTCCTCTCTCTCTTCCTCCCCTCCTTCTCCTCTCTCTTCCTCTCCTCCTGCTCTCTCCTCCTTTCCTCCTCCTCTCTCTCCCCTCCTCCTCCTCTGTCTCCCCTCCCCCCCTCTCTCTCCTCCTCCTCCTCTCTTCCTCTCCTCTCTCTCTCTCCTCCTCCTCCTCTCCTACTCCTCTCTCTCTTCATCCCCTCCTCCTTCTCTCTCTTCCTCTCCTCCTGCTCTCTCCTCCTCCTCCTCTCCTCCTCCTCTCTCTCCCCTCCCCTCCTCTCTCTCCTCCCTCCTCTCTTCCTCTCCTCTCTCTCTTCCTCCCTCTCCTCTCTCCTCCTCCTCCTCTCTCTCCCCTCCTCCTCCTACAGTAGCAGGGAAAGTCCAAAGCAAGTGGGAGTGTGTCTGCGTCAAAGAGTGCATCAGGGCAGATCTAGGTAAGAGACAATAGGACATGTTTCAACATTGTATACAGTATAGGCTACACATTACCACCACTCCCACCAAACGCACCACGCACTAGGGCACCAAGAGGGGCTACCAAAATGGAGCTTTACTGCAAACTGTTTTTCACTCTTCTTCGAGAATGTTTACGATGCCAAAATGCACCAACACAGTGTTACATCTAACTTGAACGTTACTTACTCTAATTTATTGGGAACGCATCTTGAGAGTGCACCAGAGAGAGAGGCTGGCAGGTTCCAGGAGGCTTGTCATTGTTGATGTCTCCTTTTTATATAAGAAACTTATAACTGCTTGTAACAACTTAATATTATGCAGGGTACTGTTTATATTTCGTTATCAATGTTACACAAACAATGTTAGAGTTTATGGATTAGCCTTGTATCTTACAAGAGCTGATGAAACACATTATGAGAACTGTTTAGACTCAGTGACCTTAAAGTGACAATGCACCATTTCTATAATCAAGTTAAAAGGAAATGCCACCATTTGGGGAAATAGACTAATATTTTACCTCCTCTCGAGTTAAATAATCCAGTTCATCCATCTGGCAATACCACTTTTAGCTCCAGCCTAGCATAGAGCATTGAATCAGATTAGACCATTAGCATCTTGCCCGCTAGCATCGCGCTTATAAGTGACTAAGATTTCCGGTAATTTTCCTATTTAAAACTTGTCTCTCCTCAAGTTAGAAAGTGTAATAAGACTAACGGAAAAGGAAAGGTGGCAATTTTCTAGGCTGATTTGACATGGAACTATACTCTCATGGAACTATACTCTCATGGAACTATACTCTCATTCAGGTGTAGTAATCCAGTCACTCTCTGCTGCAGCTCAGACTTCTTGCTGGAAGTTATAGCTTACAGGGACTACTTGCAGGTGCTGCGTGATATCATTGTGCTGCTGCGCCCATGGTACGTTCACAACGTTCCTTGCTTATTACGGCTTTATAGTTCCATGTCAGATCAGCCTAGGAAATCACCACGTTTCATTTTCGTTTTCAAATGTCCTGGATTTTCACGAATCAAATGTGCCAACCCTACTGATTGGACGCACTGGGGTAGAACTCTGTTGTGATGAACAGTGCAGCATAATGACACACACACACACACACACACTAACACACACACACACACACACTGTGTGTGTGTGTGTGTGTGTGTGAGAGAGAGAGAGAGAGAGAGATTTAGAAGTGGAGAGTGGTGCTGGGAGAGATGGAAGGCTTTATAAAGGTGTCACTGGATGGATCAGGAGGAGTGAAATTCTGCTCTGCGTGTGTGTGTGTGTGCAGTTCCTCTCTGTCAGAGAGATACACTATTTATCCCAAGAGAAGTTGAAACGTGGACCTGAAGTGTGTGTGTGTGTGTGTGTGTGTGTGTGTGTGTGTGCAGTTCCTCTCTGTAAGAGGGATACACTATTTATCCTGAGAGAAGCTGAGACATTGGCCTGAGGAAACTACTGATTCAAAAGAAAATAATAATAGGCAAAGCAATAGTTTCACTGGAGCTGAACAAATCCTCTGTGTGTGCGTGTGTGTGTGTGTGTGTGTGTGTGTGAGTGCATAGACAAGGAGTATGTGATTTGGAGAATGACTTATCCAGATGAATTTGCTCGCACGCACACACTCACACACACACACACACACACAAATATGGACATTGGCATGCCTGCACACCCTGCTCTTGTGCCCTCACTCTACACAGAGTGGAAATGGAATTCCCACACACACACACACACACACACACATTCTTCCAGAGAGGCTACAGTGCTGCACAGTGAAGAGAGAGAGAAGGAGAGCAAGAGAGAGGGAGAGAGAGAGAGAGAGAGTAAGGGAGAGAGATAGGGATAGAGAATGTGTGTGTGTGTGTGTGAGTGTGTGTGTGAGTGTGTGTGTGTGTGTGTGTGTGTGTGTGTGTGTGTGTGTGTGTGTGTGTGTGTGTGTGTGTGAGTGTGTGTGAGTGTGTTTGTCTGTGTGTGTGTGTGTTTGTGTGTGTGTGTGTTTGTGTGAGAGTGTGTGTTTGTGTGTGAGTGTGTGTGTGTGTGTGTGTGTGTGTGTGTGTGTGTGTGTGTGTGTGTGTGTGTGTGTGTGTGTGTGTGTGTGTGTGTGTGTGTGTGTCAGCTTATTGGCCTTATCTTCATGCTTTGTATGTGTACTCACACACACTTCCCTCACACACACACACTTATTAGCACTTCACTTGTCCTCTACTCTTCCTCTACATCTATTCTTTACTTCTCTCTTTCTCTGTCTCTGCTCTCTGTATCCCTTCATCTCTCTCTCTTCTCTTCTCTCCATCCCTCCAAGCTGTCAGGTTTAAAGCTGTGAGTAGGATGTGTGTGTGTGTGTGTGTGTGTGTGTGTGTGTGTGCGTGTGGGCAGTAGCATTGCAGTACTAAAAGGGTGTGGTTGTGCCATATCTATTTTTCATCCTGTGCTGAATCACTGCAAATGGAATTTTCGGACATTCCAACAGCCTGAGCAAGCAATGGGAAGGGAGATAGAGAGAGAAG
Source organism: Alosa alosa (assembly GCF_017589495.1). Classification (NCBI taxonomy): domain Eukaryota; kingdom Metazoa; phylum Chordata; class Actinopteri; order Clupeiformes; family Clupeidae; genus Alosa; species Alosa alosa. The sequence continues at coordinate 30,318,514 of NC_063203.1, forward strand.
AGAGAGAGAGAGAGATGGGAGGGAGAGAGAGAGAGGGAGAGAGGGAGGGAGGGAGAGAGAGAGGGAGAGAGAGGGAGAGAGAGAGAGAGGAGAGAGAGGGAGGGAAGGAGGGAAGGAGGGAGAGAGAGAGAGAGAGAGAGAGAGGGAGGGAGGGGAGGAGAGGGAGAGAGAGAGGGAGGGAGGGAGGGAGAGAGGGAGAGAGGGAGGGATGGAGAGAGGGAGAGAGGAGGGAGGGAGGGAGAGAGAGAGAGAGAGGGAGAGAGGGAGAGAATTGAATTGAATTTTCAAAAACTCTTTATTACAATCTTAAAAATACATCAAGATCAACTTGACACTATACTCAAAAAAAGTAAAAAAAGTTAGAAAGTTAAATAAAAAGTAATGTGCAATCTGTAGCTTATCATTCTCAACAATACACATCATGCTGTTGTAGCACCATTTTTCCTCAAAAACATCAAGAATCTTCATAGATTTATAAAAAATGAAAATCAATCAAACATACGACACCTTACAAGAATAGAAAACACCATTAGGATATCAACATCTACATCCTGCTCAACTTTCCTTTTAATACTAACATATATCGCCATCTTTTTCTTGCCCAAGCAGAAAGTTTAGGAGCTGACACTTGAAGCGATGTTTCTTTTGTACATATTTAAAACCAAAATGAAAATCTCCGAAGAGAAACTTTCATCAAACTTAAAGAAAAGTGCCATCAAAACAGCAAAGAGGTCTGAGCCTCTGGCAGTGCATAAAAGGCATGGAATACAGTCTCCCTTACAGAACAAAAAGGGCACCCCTGATCAACCATTGGATTTAAAACAGAAATAAAAGCATTCACTGCTATTGCACCATGCAGAATCGCCATTGTAGATCGCCAGCTTTTTTAGTTAATGGTGACTTGTACAACATGCGCCATTGTGGTTTGACATCATTTTCAACCTGCAACATCTTCAAGCCAGGGTGTATCCACCCCTCTTGTCCAGAGACCTTTTATTTAGGGAGAGACACACAGTTTGTACAATGATTTACTAGATGCAGCTGTAGGACCCAGGAAAACTAAACTATCTGGGAGTAAGAAGCAACCAGTGCAACCTGTTAAATCTGGAAGTAGAGTAAGTCTGGGAAAGGGGTCATGGCAGTCAGGACTACACTCCCCCCCAAAATAATCTCCAAGCAATTGCATCTCCCTCCCCAGTTAGGAGAGACCCCCATTTCCCAAGTAGCTGATCAACTATCCTAATGGACTTCACACCTAAGTGCTGAGCTAAAAGTATGGCTATTACTGATATCAGGACCAGCAAACTCTACTAGATCCCCAAGGGTTGTAACTCCAGAGCTGATAAGCTTAGAAGTAGGTACCAGGGACAAGTCCTGACTCACATCAAGAACCGAACCATGAATCAGAGGCTCCTTTAACAACCAGAATAATGAGCTTGTCTGTCGTATGCGTTGGAATTATAAACAGAGACCAGACTTTGAACAGATTCTTATAAAATGCAGGGAAGTAAATTAAAATTCATTCTATTTGGATTAAACCAGAACAAAGACCTATCTAAGCCCAACCCTTCAAAAGTTGTAAAATACAACAGGCTGCAGCTTTCCAGCTTGAGTCCAGTGATCCTGTGAGAAGATCGTTGTACAAACTGCAGACGGAAGGCAGCAGTTCGACTCTGCAGATGAATAAGTCCATGTCCACCATCCTCCTTAGGCAGATATAAAAACACTCTGAGGTACCCAGTGTAGATTGTCCCAGAAAAAAATCAACCAGGACTGACTGAATCTTTGGTAGCAGGTTTGAAGGAGGATCCACACAAGCCAGCCCGATGCCAAAGAGAGAGGATGCAACCAGGTTGTTAATAATGAGAACACACCCCTGTACGAAGTAATACTGAAAAAAGAAATTTCCATTTCTCTGACGACCTTTAACTTTTCAATTACCCCATCAAAATTCTTTTGAATAAAAGCATCATCACCTAACAAAAACCCCAGTTATCTAAAACCACCCCTATTCCAAACTAAGCCATCAGGCAGACCAGGTTCGCCACTCACCCAACTCCCAACCAGCAAGGCTATGCTTTTGACCAATTTACCTTTGCTGAAGAAACAACCTTAAATTCATTGCAAATTTTAAAAGCGTGTCAACATCTCTCTGGCCATTAACAAGGACAGCCACATCACAGCATAAGCTGACAATTTAAAACATCATCACAGTTAGGGATTTTCACTCCAACAACCTCCTTCCTCAACCTTACAAGGAAAGGTTCAATAGCCAGACTATACAGCATGCCCGACAAGGGACATCCTTGACGGACACCTCTGTATACCTTAAAAGGAGCGCACAAGTCACCATTAACCTTGAGAATACTTTCAATGTCACAATACAATGCTTTGATCATTCGAATAAAATTGGGGCTGAAACCAAAGGCTGACAAGGTATTCCACAAATAATTATGCTCAACCCTATCAAAAAGCCTTTTCTTGGTCAATTGAAACCACACCAAAATCCAGATTGAAGTATTTGCCAATATAGAAGACATCTCTGATGAAGGAAACATTGTTGTGAATCAATCTGCCTGGCACACAGTAGGTCTGGTCAGGGTGGATTACCTGCTCCAAAACCTCCCCAAGTCTATTTGCTAAAACTTTAGACAGCAGTTTGTATTCAGAGCAGAGGACTGACACCGCCTCCAGGACCTTATATCTGTCAGGTCTCCCTTTTTGGCAGTAAAGTGAGCACTGCTCTACGGCAGTGATGGTGATGCTGTCTCTCAGAACAGCAAGCACATCTGTGCCCAACTCTGGCCAAAAGGACTTATAAAAGTCTACTGGCAGGCCATCCACCCCAGGTGCTTTGCCACTCTCCATACTGTGGAGGGCTCTCTCCAGCTCCTCTAGGGTCAACACCCTTCCAAGGGCTGTGTTTGCCTCTTCAGATACCTTAGGTAGGTCACAAAGAAAAGCCTTGTCAGTCAGCCTGATCTTGTGGATTTTCTCGCTGTTGTAAAGCTCCTTATAAAATGTACTGCTCTATTATGTATTTCTGGAGAATTAGAAAGGATTCTCCCATCTTCAGACCTCAAAGCATGAATGAACTTCCTCTGTCCATTCTTTACCTCCAAGTTAAAAAAGAATTTTGATGGTACATCCATCAGCTCCACACTCTGGAAGCGGGACCTGACCAGAGCTCCTGTGCCCTCAAACCTAAAAAAGTCAGCCAATGTTTTCTTTTTTTGAGTTAAGAATTTCAGTGGGTGCCTGATCACCCGTTTGTTCTGCCAGATTTTGAAGTTCGATTATTTCCTCCTCAATTTTTTTTCATTGAGAGTGTTATGTTCCTTGTGACATTGGCTGTATACTCCTGGCAGAGTTGTTTTATTTGTACCTTGGCACAATCCCACCATTGCTGCAAAGACTTATAACAGGATTTCGTGGTTCTAAATTCCTTCCAGAAAAAAAGGAAGATTCTCTAAAATGGCCATCAGCCAACAATTGGTATTAAAGTGCCAGTAGGCACTTTTTTGGTTTTAAAATTCTAGAAATAAAGAACAGAAAACCAAACTATGGTCAGAAAAGCCAAGTGGAATTATTGAACATTTCCTGAATAGACTACGCTGATGTTTGAAACCATAAAACCTGTCAAGTCTTGCAAGAGACAAACAATTATTATATGAGTGTGCCCAAGTATATTGCTTCTGTTCACCATGAAAGTTCCTCCAAATATCACTAAGATCATTGGACTTCATAATCTCTACAAGCCGTCTACAAGAGGGCATGTGCGGCTCGACATGATTTCTGTCAAAATGTTGTGTAGTACAATTGAAATCTCCTCCAAGGATAAGAATATCCTCTGAACAGCAATTTTTTATAACATTTCCAATAGTATTTAAAAACAGCATTCCATCTGTTGCCAGTGTAGGAGCATAAATGCAAATAAACACAAAAAAAACGATTTTCAAACTGGGCTCTGACCTTTAAAAGTCTTCCCTCTATAACTTCATCAACATCAAAAGTGATGGGAATAAAGGACTTAGAAAACAGAACTGCAACCCCACCACTAGTAGAAGTACCATGACTAAGTATGGACAGACCATCAAACTCCTGAGCTCAAGCAGCTGCATTAGACGCATCACTGTGCGTTTCTTGCATAAAGAGAACATCAAACTTATTCTGTCTGATTGTTTCCAAACACAGAGAGCCTCTTAAATTTTTTCTCTTGCGCCATTTACATTTAAAGAAGCAAACACGAAATTCACCCATCATTATAAATAAAAAAAAATAAAAAAAATAAATATAGACATATGCAATCAGCCATCCTAGGACACAAAGTGGAAATTGTTTTAACATTTGTCATCGTTGGCATTCAGTAGAACATTGAGTTTTGTGAGAATCTTTTAGACGAAATCCTTCTTGATCAGTGATGCTACCATCACGCATAAATGCTCGTGATTTGTTCATAAACTGTTCAATGTCAGGAAAAAATTCGTCTACCCGGACCTTCCTAGAATGTTTTGTGTCCTTAAGGAATTTCTTTATATCCTCCACTCTATAATTGCGAGTGCGATTGCCGCTTAGTCGCAAGCTGCAGGTTACACTACAGTCAGAAAGATCACTTTCACTCTCATTATCAGTCAATTCTATATGAGCGCGTCCCCTTTATTCTTTATAATGCGCTTTTTTTTTTTTCCCCTTTATTCGACGGTGCTTTAAACACATTATTGTCCTCCTCCAACAC
>NC_063203.1:30328248-30330748 GCF_017589495.1 Alosa alosa
ATGCAAAGTCAGCAGATTTTCATACTTGTTTGTGTGTTTGTTTGTTTGTTTTGTTTAAATCAAAGCGGCTCTTTATGTCTTAGGAGCACTCTTGCTCTTGCTGTCGCTGGGTTAATTAAACTGGGCCAATTAGGGGCCTGTCCCTCCACTGGTCACATCCCCACAGGACATGACACACCTCCACAGTAATGAGCCTCTTCCCCACTGATCTGCTGAGCAAGGGAGAGAGGGAGAGAGGGAGAGAGGGAGAGAGGGAGAGAGAGGGGGGAGAGAGAGATGGGGGCAAGAAAGAGGAGAAAGAGAGAGAGAGAGAGAGATAGAGAGAGAGAGAGAGAGAGAGAGAGAGAGAGAGAGAGAGAGATAGAGAGCAGGAGTGGAGGATATAGGTGGAAGGAACAGAGAGATAAAAAATGGATACAGTAGAACACATAATAACAACTGTGTGAGAAAGAGCGGGAGAAAGACTGTGAGAAAGCTACGCTATCAATGGCTACAGCAATGCTATAATCAAATAGTACAGTACTATAATACAATGCTATAATCAGATAGTACAGTACTTATAATACAATGCTATAATCAGATAGTACAGTACTTATAATACAATGCTATAATCAGATAGTACAGTACTTATATGCTACAATCAGATAGTACAGTACTATAATACAATGCTATAATCAGATAGAACAGTACTATAATACAATGCTATAATCAGATATATAATCAGATAGTACAGTACTTATAATACTATGCTATAACCAGATAATACAGTACTATTATACAATCATATAACCAGATAGTACAGTACTTATAATACAATGCTATAATCAGATACATAATCAGATAGTACAGTACTATAATACAGTGTTATAACCAGATAGTACAGTACTTATATGCTACAATCAGATAGTACAGTACTATAATACAATGCTATAATCAGATAGAACAGTGCTATAATACAATGTTATAATCAGATATATAATCATATAGTACAGTACTTATAATACAATGCTATAATCAGATAGAACAGTACTATAATACAATGCTATAATCAGATATATAATCAGATAGTACAGTAATTATAATGCAATGCTATAACCAGATAATACAGTACTATAATACAATGCTATAATCAGAAATATAATCAGATAGTACAGTACTTATAATACAATGCTATAATCAGATATATAATCAGATAGTACAGTACTATAATACAATGCTATAATCAGATAGTACAGTACTTATAATACAATGCTATAACCAGATAGTACAGTACTATAATACAATGCTATAACCAGCGTCTTTGTATACTGTACGTTTCATGTCTGTTACCCTTAGTTGGGTTTTGTAAGGTTTATGGGGTGAGGTCTTGTTAATATGTTTGGAAAAACTCAATAAAAAAAGAAAAAGCAAACTTTTTTATTATAATTTATTTAGGAAATTCAAATCTTAGAAGGCAACAAAACGTGTTTTTTCGCACCACACTTGCTGCCTCGCTCCCCAGTTAGACATATTTAAAGGCAGCAGTTTTTACCATTTCCAACAGAGCCTGTGTTCCTCTTCAAACAGTCTGTGCTTCTCTCTTTGTGTGCAGCATCCCCGCTCTTCCAAAGACAGGCTTTGCTTGTTGCTCCGCAGGAGTCCAGCAATCCAGCCCATGGCTGGCCAGGCTTGTGCTTGGACTCACAGATGCACCCTCTCCTTTCAGAGGCTAGTGAGCCCCGTATATTGGAAGACATTTGGGAGCAATAGTTCTATCTGAGCATGTGTGTGTTTTTAAAAAAGGACAACTGCACTGGTACTCACCCAGCTGTGCCCCGGACTGTGATTTAGACTGTGGGGCAGTGGAAGTGCCACAAAATGGGCTGAGACTAAGAGATTAGATAAATAACAATTAGGACAACAAACACTTACAAATCTACATGTGTGTGTGTGTGTGCGTGCATGCTGTCTGCATGTGTGCTTGCATGTGTGTGTGTGTGTGTGTGTGTGTGTGTGTGTGTGCATGCTGTCTGCATGTGTGCTTGCATGTGTGCTTGCGTGTGTGTGTGTGTGTGTGTGTGTGTGTGTGCGTGTGTGTGTGTGTGTGTGTGTGTGCGTGCGTGCATGCTGTCCGCATGTTTGTGTGTGTGTATGTGTGTGTGTGTGTGTGTGTGTGTGTGTAAAGCAGGACAGCTGTGTAGTCTAGTGGCTATTAGAGAGTAGAGGTCAGGTGACCTGGGTAAACTGCAGAGGCCTACTGGTCACTGGGCTCAGGCATCTGTCAACACCACCCTGACACTCTCTGGGTGTGTGTGTGTCTGGTGATATTGGCTACTTCTGACAAAATATGGAGAGCCTTTCTCTGTGTGTGTGCGTGTGTATGTGTGTGTGTGTGTGTGTGTGTGTGCTCTGAAATGTATGCAGTCTTATCTCCAAAGAGACTCTTGTGGTCTAGACAGAAGGTTGCATCGCTCTATTGAACAGCAGATGGTTATGAGTAGTGTGTGTGTGTATGTCTCTC
>NC_063203.1:30345748-30350748 GCF_017589495.1 Alosa alosa
TATGTGTGTGCGCATGTGTGTGTGTGTGCGTGTGTGTGGTAACCCTCTGGTTGGATGTGTGTGTGTGTGTGTGTGTGTGTGTGTGTGTGTGTGTGTGTGTATGTGTGTGTGTGTGTGCGTGTGTGTGGTAACCCTCTGGTTGGATGTGTGTGTGTGTGTGTGTGTGTGTGTGTGTGTGTGTGCGTCATGCATGTGTGTGTGTGTGTGTGTGTGGTAACCCTCTGGTTGTGTGTGTGTGTGTGTGTGTGTGTGTGTGTGTGTGTGTGTGCGTGTGTGTGTGTGCGTGTGTGTGGTAACCCTCTGGTTGGATGTGTGTGTGTGTGTGTGTGTGTGTGTGTGTGGTAACCCTCTGGTTGGATGTGTGTGTGTGCGTGTGTGTGGTAACCCTCTGGTTGGATGTGTGTGTGTCCGGTCTGATGTCCGTCTCCCTTGTGCTGGTCAGGGCCGCTGCTCCAGAGAGAACTGCAAGTACCTGCACCCGCCGCCACACCTGAAGACACAGCTGGAGATCAACGGCCGCAACAACCTCATCCAGCAGAAGAACATGGCCATGCTGGCTCAGCAGCTGCAGCTGACCAACGCCATGATGCCCGGCACTCAGCTCCAGCCTATGGTGAGAGTGGACGCCACACCACACACTCCTCTCATGAACACACACTACCATAACTTTACACACACTACCATCACATATACACACACTACCATCACTTTACACACACTACCATCATATTTATACACACACTACCATCACTTTACACACACTACCATCATATTTATACACACACTACCATCACATTTATACACACACTACCATCATATTTACACACACTACAATCACTTTACACACACTACCATCACATTAAACACACTACCATCACATTTAGACACACTACCATCATATTTATACACACACTACCATCACATTTATACACACACTACCATCATATTTACACACACTACCATCACTTTACACACACTACCATCATATTTATACACACACTTCTGTATGCGTTTATACACACACTACCATCACATTTACACACACTACCATCACTTTACACACACTACCATCACATTAAACACACTACCATCACATTTAGACACACTACCATCACATTTACACACATACTACCATCACATATATTTACACACACTACCATCACTTTTATACACACTACCATCACATGTATACACACTACCATCACATTACATTAACACACTACCATCACATTAACACACTGCAATAACATTACATTTACACACACTACCATCACATTTACACACACACACTACCATCACATTTACACACACACTACCATCACATGTACACACACTACCATCACATTTACACACACTACCATCACATTTATATACGCTAGCATCATATTTACACACACTACCATTACCATTCCATTTACACACACTACCATCACATTTGCACACACTACCATCACATTTACACACACTACCATCACATTTGCACACACTACCATCACATTTACACACACTACCATCTCATTTACACTGTGCAGAACGGACCACACCACTCTCTGAACCCCTACAAATATTACAAGATATGAAATGTTTTACATTAGAATACAGCCTCACATCTTACAGGACACCCTAACAGTTTAAAAAGTATTTAGATACACACTGAAGTCGTGAAATCAGATTGTGTTGATTCTTGCAACACACATTGATGTTTTCATAATCATGTACATGGCAGAAAGAGCCTTGCTTCAGTGTTCAGTCTTGGCCTTGTGTAGCATATATCTCTGATCTGAAACTACGTCACCTCAGTGCAAGCACATGAATGGCACTTCCTCAGAGGTCCTGAAAGTAAACAAGTGCTCAGGCATCTTGCTGCCCTCTGCGGTGGCTTTTGTTTTGATTTGGATTTTGGCTGATTCTGGCTCCCTGGTCCTGTAGGTCCCCCAGGTTGTGTGCAGTCTGCTGCCGTACACACACACATTACCTCTCCTCTCTCCTCCTCTCCTCCAGCCACAAAGCAATTATTTGAAGCTAGCCCACTCTCTGGTGGCAAATTAGCATTCTGGCTCCGAGAAGGGCCCTGGGTCACCCTCCAGCTCACACACTTCCCCGGGAGCTCACAGAGAGAGAGAGAGAGAGGGAGAGAGAGAGAGAGAGGAAAAGAGAGAGGATGGAATAGAGGGGAAAAAAGAGATGGACGAAGAGGAGATATAAACTGAGATGAATAGAGAGAGAGGGAGAGAGAGAGAGAGAGAGAGCGGAAAAAGATGGAGAGAGAAAGAGAGATGCAGAACTATCAGCCAAGTTAATCTAAGGAATCAATTTACGCTGGTCGACCAAGACTGTTGTAAATGATAATATGAATCTACTATTTTGAGTCTGCAGGAGAGACAGCCACGGAGCCTGGCAGCAATTAAAAGCTAGAGTATAAAACTTAACACTGACAGAGAGAGAGAGAGAAGAGAGGAGGAGGATATGGAGTTAAAGAGAAAGAGAGGAGAGAGAGAGAGAGGGAGAGAGAGAGAGAGAGAGAGGGAGAGAGAGAGAGAGAAGAGAGGAGGAGAGAGAAGGCAGAAAGAGGATATAGAGTGAAAGAGAAAGAGAGGAGGAGAAGGAGGATGTGTGTGTGTGAGAGAGAGAGAGAGAGAGAGAGAGAGAGAGAGAAAGAGAGAAAGAAGGGAGAGGTGATAGAGATAAGAGAGGAGGAGAGAGAAGGTAGAAAGAGTGATATAGAGGAAAGAGAAAGAGAAGAGGAGAGGAGGGTGTGTGTGTGAGAGAGAGAGAGAGGAGGAGAGAGAGAGAGAGAGGGAGAGAGAGAGAGAGAGAAGAGAGGAGGAGAGAGAAGGCAGAAAGAGGATATAGAGTTAAAGAGAAAGAGAGGAGGAGAAGGAGGATGTGTGTGTGTGAGAGAGAGAGAGAGAGAGAAAAGGGGAGATTGTGATAGAGAGAAAAGAGGAGGAGAGAGAAGGTAGAAAGAGTGATATAGAGTGAAAGAGAAAGAGAGGAGGAGAGGGGAGGTAAAAAGGAGAGAGAGAGAGAGAGAGAGAGAGAGAGAGAGAGAAAGAGAGAAAGAAGGGGAGAGTGTGATAGAGATAAGAGAGGAGGAGAGAGAAGGTAGAAAGAGTGATATAGAGTGAAAGAGAAAGAGAAGAGGAGAGGGAGGGTGTGTGTGTATGAGAGAGAGAGAGAGAGAGAAAGAGAGAAAGAAGGGGAGAGTGTGATAGAGATAAGAGAGGAGGAGAGAGAAGGTAGAAAGAGTGATATAGAGTGAAAGAGAAAGAGAAGAGGAGAGGGAGGGTGTGTGTGTGAGAGAGAGAGAGAGAGAGAGAGGAGAGAGAGATGTTAATGTGTTGTGATTGGCAGAGCTCTTGTGTCCGTCTCCGTTATGTAAAAGCAGGTTTATTTTCATTCAGACACATAAAGGTTTAAAGGCAGTTTTCCTCTCTTCCAGGGTGAGTTGTGAGCTGAGGGAAGAGTGGCCAAGTGGACGGCTGTTATTTAGCACTGTGGAAAACTGGCTGTGGTCTGCAGTGGCATAGTCAACACTCGGGACTTAGTGTCAAACTCAATCAGTCCCACAACTAGAAACCGCATGGAACAAGTCCTACGGAACACATCTTCAGCTGATCAAGACGTCCAACTCTGAAGAACAAGCCCTCCAGCATCGGCCAGCATCTCAGATGTGTTCGGTTTCCTACGTGAACTGCACTTATCCTGCCACCCCTGACTGCCCACACACACAAGGCCCTCAATGTACACCCAGCTGCAGCAAATGCCCTTGTCACACACAAGGCTGTCCACTGCAGATGCCCTTCTCACACACAAGGCTGACCACTGCACTCTGCAGCCAGATGCCCTTCTCACACACAAGGCTGACCACTGCACTCTGCAGCCAGATGCCCTTCTCACACACAAGGCTGTCCACTGCATGCTGCAGCAGATTAGGCTAAATGGGGTTTTGTCAACTAGCTCAGTCACAGAACCTTCATTCAGGGCTCCACTTCGTCCTTGACGTACTGTACGTCTGGTGTCTGGTTCTGCCGAGAGAGACAGAGACAGAGACAGACAGACAGAGAGAGAGACAGAGACAGAGACAGACAGACAGAGAGAGAGACAGAGACAGAGAGAGAGACAGAGACAGAGAGAGACAGGCTGCCGCGGTCACTGGGGAGTCTGTAGGTCTTATCGTCTGTGATCAGGAGAGCGGGGCAATGGGGGGCTTGACGAAAGGTATGTGAGAGGACAGTAACAAAGTTAAGACGGGCAAATGAAAATGATGGCAAGGAGAGAGGAGACAGAGAGAGAGACAGGCTGCCGTGTCACTGGGGAGTCTGTGGCCTTATCGTCTGTGATCAGGAGAGCGGGGGTTGGGGGGGGGGCTTGACGAGGCGGTATGTGAGAGGGGACAGTGTAACAGTTAAGACGGCAAAATGAGAATGATGGCAAGGAGAGAGGAGGATAGAGAGAGTGGAGAGAGAGGAGGAGAGAGAGAGGAGGAGAGGAGGAGGAGAGAGGGAGAGTGGAGGAGAGGGAGAGAGGAGGATAGAGAGAGTGGAGGAGAGAGAGAGGGAGAGTGGAGGAGAGAGAGGAGAGAGGAGGAGAGAGAGTGGAGGAGAGAGAGGGAGAGAGGAGGAGAGAGGGAGAGTGGAGGAGAGAGAGGAGAGAGAGGAGGAGAGGAGGAGAGAGAGGAGGAGAGGAGAGGAGGAGAGAGAGGAGGAGGAGAGAGAGAGGGAGAGGAGGAGAGGGAGAGAGGAGGATAGAGAGAGTGGAGGAGAGAGAGAGGAGGAGGAGAGGAGAGGAGGATAGAGAGAGTGGAGGAGAGAGGAGAGAGGAGGAGAGAGAGTGGAGAGAGAGGAGAGAGGAGGAGAGAGGAGAGGAGGAGAGAGAGGGAGAGAGGAGGATAGAGAGTGGAGGAGAGAGAGAGGAGGAGAGAGAGTGGAGGAGAGAGAGGGAGAGAGGAGGAGAGAGAGGGAGAGTGGAGGAGAGAGAGGGAGAGAGGAGGATAGAGA
>NC_063203.1:30355748-30360748 GCF_017589495.1 Alosa alosa
AGGTTTGCCTGTGTCTGACTCTGCCCTTCTCAATGCCAGACTGCGATTGCTTAGTCTGTACCTGGTCAGGGTTTTTCTCTGTCTTGTATCAGTGACTGTGGATAGGTAGTCTGCCACAGTGTACTCTCTGTTTAGGGCCAAATAACATTGAAGTTTTTGTTGTTTCAGTCCAATATACGGTAATTAATTGTAATTATGTAATTTTCTCTCTCTCTCTCCCTTTCTTCTCCCTTCCCCCCTCTCTCTCTCTCTCTTGCTCCTTTTCTTCTCCCTCCCCCCTCTCTCTCTCTCTCTCTCTCTCTCTCTCTTCTCCCTCCCTCTCTCTCTCTCCCTCCCTCCCTCCCTCTCTCTCTCTCTCCCTCTTTCTCGCTGGCAGCCAATGTTCTCGATGGCCCCTAGCCTGGCCACCAATGCCACGGCCGCTGCTGCGTTTAACCCATACCTGGGTCCCGTGTCGCCCGGCCTCATGCCCACGGACATCATGCCCAGCACGCCTGTCCTGGTGACCAGCAGTCCCAACGTCCAGGTGCCCGCTGCTGCTGCCGCCGCAGCCGCTCAGAAGCTGATGAGGACGGACCGGCTGGAGGTACAGTATGCACATCCCACAATGCACTCTGCTAGAGTTCAGCCTACCACGGGGTGCAGTAGCAGTCTCTGTCAACATATTCCGGTCTGACTGTGATAAGGCTATTAGGCAGAGGGGGAAAAAAACAATATAAGCAGCTGAAATCAGCTGCTAAAATCACAAAGCTAATGCTATGTTTACACATGTGCTGCGAGCAAGCTAATGCTACATGTGCTGCGAGCAAGCTAATGCTACATGTGGTGAAAGCAAGCTAATGCTATGTTTACACATGTGCTGCGAGCAAGCTAATGCTACATGTGGTGAAAGCAAGCTAATGCTACATGTGCTGCGAGCAAGCTAATGCTACATGTGGTGAAAGCAAGCTAATGCTATGTTTACACATGTGCTGTGAGCAAGCTAATGTTACATGTGCTGCAAGCAAGCTAATGCTATGTTTACACATGTGCTGCGAGCAAGCTAATGCTACATGTGCTGTGCAAAACCCTGGGGAGATGAGCTAAGCTCAGGTTGGACTTCATCCCATCCAGTCAGAAGACATCTGAGAGCTGAAACTGAAATTGCTAAAAATTTAGGAAGAGTTACTGATTTTATGTATGTTTGTGTGGCCAAAATGTTACTTGGAAAATGCTCAAATGCTGAATAGTGAAGATATTATCTAAGCTTCAGCCTTTTCAGATGATTTACAATGAGGACTCTAGCACAAAAGCTCCTTCCTCACAAAGCGTTTTTTGCTGTCTGATTTTTGTAATTTAGTGTTAGAGCCAAAGACAATAGCACATTGTTTTTTTCACATCATCTACAAATCATTTGAACTCGTTGCCTGCTCAGCTGCCTAAATCAAAGAGGCCCTCTGAGAGCTTGGCTCTAACACTTCTTATTTGTTCATTTTAATTAGTATTAAACACACAGATGTCGGTTACAGTATATCCCCCTCTATTAACATAATATCCTCATTAACCAGACTAGGGCAGAGAGCTACACGCTAATCAGCATATCTCAGCGCAGACTTGAGATACACACAGCCCTCTTCCATTCTCACTAATAAAACTAAGATTGTCCTGTTACAAGAGGCTTTGCATCAGGCAGCCAGCACCTATGTAATGTGAGTGTAATCACTCCACGTGTGCTAGACCTCTCTTATGCCTTTTCCACCAGCGCCGCTCTGGTTCTAGTTCGGAGGTCAGTGCTTGTGCCAGTTCGGTGTTGGTTCTACATGCCCACTTTAGAAGAACCAGCTTGCTTTTTCATGGACTGCCCCAGAGAGGAGCAAGGTCGTGTAGCCTAGTCAAAGTCGTGTAGTCAAGGTTGTGTACCAGAGAGGAGCAAGGTTGTGTAGCCTAGTCAAGGTCGTGTAGCCTAGTCACTGGGCGCCAGAGAGGAGCAAGGTCGCGTAGCCTATTCAAGGTCGTGTAGCCTGGTCACTCGGCCAGAGAGGAGCAAGGTCGCGTAGCCGAGTCACTGCATAGGCTACCAAAACGTTTATCCTAAAGTTTAAACATGAGTTAGCTAGTGGTTGGCAAATTGAATAACAATATGCGTGGTACATAAGCATAAGCTAAAGTTAGCATACACAGTATTATAGCCTACAAATAAAATGTTAGAGTAGTATTAATATGTATGTTATATTAATAAATGATGATTTGGTCTCTGCTGAAACCAGGGGTGGAACCAAGGGAGGGTGTGAAGCCAGGGGAGGTCTGGATGATGCAGAGGAGAACGACGGAACTGTCTTGCCATAGGACTCTTATCATAGTTAATACACTATTAATACACTATTAAATCAGACTCTTATCATAGTTAATACACTATTAATACACTATTAAATCAGACTCTTATCATAGGTCATAAACTATTAATAAACTATTAAATCAGACTCTTATCATAGTTAATACACTATTAAATCAGACTCTTATCATAGGTAATAAACTATTAAATCAGACTCTTATCATAGGTAATACAGTATTAAATCAGACTCTTATCATAGGTAATAGGTAATAAACTATTAAATCAGAGTCTTATCATAGGTAATAAACTATTAAATCAGTTTCTTATCATAGGTAATAAACTATTAAATCAGAGTCTTGTCATAATAAACTATTAAATCAGAGTCTTGCCATAGGTAATAAACTATTAAATTAGAGTCTTGTCATAATAAACTATTAAATCAGAGTCTTGTCATAATAAACTATTAAATCAGTCTTGTCATAGGTAATAAACTATTAAATTAGACTCTTGCCATAGATAATAAACTATTAAATCAGAGTCTTGCGATAGGTCATTTATTAAACTATTAAAGCATTGTCATTGGGCATATCCCATAATTTCATTGTTCAAAACATCAGCAAGAGTAAGCTAGCCTAAGCTACGCTGTAACCATATTGTTTGAAACGAACAAACAAACAATAATAGCCTATATAAACAAAGCAACTGACTTGCAATGCATGCTGAGAAGCAAACATCATCATGTCTTCAGTGTGTTACATAAACAAGGTGCAAAAAATAGCTTCTATGACGTTAGTTATAATAAGGGTCCTCCAAAGCTTTTTTTTTTCATTATAAAAAAACATTTGTGTGTGTGTGTGTGTGTTTGTGTGTGTGTGTGTGTGTATGTGTGTGTGTGTGTGTGTGTGTGTGTGTTTAGGCCATATTAAGGGCTGGGCATGTAACATTTAGCGAAGCCTGCACCCCTTTAACAAGTCCACTTAACACTTACCCTTACATCAGCCAGTGGAAAATGTCAGAATTGTCAAGTCAAATACGTTGTTGATGTTTTAGAGCTGAAGTGGATTGGACCTGGGGAAAAAAACATCTATAGGGGAGCACACTGTGATATTTTTCTCTGAAAGGTTACAATAATTTCATAGAAAAATCGCAATTTTGAATATTGTATGTGCATATAATCATATGTTATTCTTAAGCTCACTAGCAGTTACTCATAATAATGTGTTCAGACTAGAAATGGTCAGTTTGAAAGCAGTTAGCGAACGCTCTTAGCCTTCTCCAGTTCAGATTCATTCTAGCCTAATTTGCCTGGAAATGAGTTTGCTATAAATACCCTGCACCATTTTTAGCTGCTTGCATGGGTCTCATTCAAAAGCAATGGAGCATTATTATTGCGCCCGGACATTCAAACTATCAGGAGCATGTTATTTGCACCATGAGGCCATGACCATGAAACCATGGTGATCTTTAAAGTCCCATGGTGGAACATATCTTTGTATTAAGAAGAGGGTTGACGTTTTCGTTTGATCATTTGCTTGTTTGTGTTTTATGGCTACTGCATCCCACATACTAAGTGGCCCTTATAGAGGCACAGGTACCTAAATAAATACTCATTATGGCATATGTTAGCATACGGTATGTTTAAGACTGACACACTGGGTGATTTGTGCAGGTTGATAGACAAAGTGATGCTGGAGCTATGTTTCAATACGTGTCTGTATTAAATCTTCGATTTGGCTGGTTCAAGCTCCTGGTGCCACCATGACAGATATACCCAGCTCTTCATGACAGATATACCCAGCTCCCAGCTCTTCACAGCAAATCTCCTCCCAGACTCTGGGCACCACTAATGTAATGTTCCCCACAGCATTAGTCTCCACATCCACATTCAGGGCTCGCACACACAGATATTTCCCGAAACCTCTGCTCTCTCTCTCTCTCTCTGTCTCTCTCTCTCTCTCTCTCTCTCTCTCTCTCTCTCTCTCTCTCTCTTCTTTCTCTCCCTCTCTGTGAAGAGTAGTGGCCCGGGTACTAAGCCTCTGCGTTACCTGCTGTCCCCTCTGTGCGCGTCTATCTGTCTGTAACTCTTGGGGACTTGCTCCGTGTGGGCGCCATGGCGACGAGGTGCGAGGGATCTGGGCCAGCTGCACGGGTGTGTGTGTGTCACTTCCTGTAATCTCAGTATCTACTAGAGGACACGGCTCCCCCCGAGCCAGTAGGACGCAGGGTCAGAGGTCAGTTTGTGTATGAGTGCATCCTGCTGCTACTGTAGTTTATAGGGAAATCACAGCTCTCTCTCTCTCTCTCTCTTTTTTTCTCTCTCTTTCCCTCTCTCTTTCCCTATCTCTATCCCCCTCTCTCTCTCTGTCATTCTCTCTCTCCCTCTCTCACCCTTTCTCTTTCTCCCCTCTCTGTCTCTCTTTCCCTCTCTGTCCCTCTCTCAGTTCATCATCCTTTTCTCCTTTATCTTCTTTCCCCTGCTTCCATTATTCACCCTCTCTCCTCCTCTTCTCTCATCCCCCTCTCCCTCTCATCCCCCTCTCCCTCTGTACGTTTGAACCCATTTCTCTCGTCTTCTCTTTATCACTCCCTCGTGCTCTATCTTTCTTTCGCTCTCTCGCTCCCTCACCCCTCCCTCCCTCCCTCGCTTTCTCTCTCTCTCCCGGTGTCTGCCTGACAACAAGGCTGCCTA
>NC_063203.1:30365748-30395748 GCF_017589495.1 Alosa alosa
CTTTCAGAATAACAAATAAGCCTAGCCCATCACAGTCAATTCATCACTTCTACCTCAATATAAGAAGATTGGAGGAACATTTAGTAGTATGTTACATGTGATGTGGCATGACTTTTCTTTTATGTGAGAGTCAAAGTAATATTTAATTATCTTGCATGTTGATCCTTGTTTCTAGCTTCTAGTCCTGCATGTCTAGTTTGGGAATGGGTGCTCCCATAGAGCAATAGTTAACATGGTGTAGACTTCTCTATCAAGGAGCCAGTAGCGCAGCCTTGTTAATCTCCTTTCCCTTGTTGCTTCAGTTTGCCCTTGTTATGCTTTAAAAGGCCATTTCTCCTACCGAGTTTCAGTCCTCAACCAGATCTGACCTGATTTGGTATGGACCTGGCCAATCAGAGACGATCTGACCCTGATTTGGGATGGGCCTGGCCAATCAGAGACAGATCTGACCCTGATTTGGGATGGGCCTGGCCAATCAGTGGCCAGTTCCGGGCCAGGTTCGGCTCAGGTCTGGCTCAGGTCTGGCTCAGGTCTGGTTTCGGTGTGACTGAGATTCGGCTTCTGTCTGGTGCATCTTCCTGAATCCCTCAGGCATCACAGTGGCAGTGTCGATGTCTATTTGAGTACAGCTTTGGGAGAATAATGCCTGCCTTATTTGTATACTTTACTATGGTGGTGTTGTTCTTTGTGCTTCGTTTGTTTATGACATGGTATATATTCATTGATGTGCACATTAGTCTAGTGTCTGCACCACTGTCTTGCTTTAAACAGAGCAGAGTAGCCCAGCGCTTGCTTGCTGGTTGTTAAAACAAAGACATTGATGTGCAATACATGGCAAAGGTGCTTTCTTGACCTCTAACAAGATGTATGTTCTCTCTATTTCTCCACTTCACCTGTCACTCCGCCCCTTTCCCCTCCATCTGATTGGCAGGGACTGCCGTCCATCTTGCCTCCGTTACCAAAGAGACCCGCACTTGAAAAAACCAACGGTGCCACTGCCATGTTCAACGCTGGCATGTTCCAGTACCACCAGGCTCTCTCCAACATGCAGTTCCAGCAGCAGGCCGCCTTCATACCGTCAGGTAGGGGGCGCCCTCACGCGCACATTCACCTTTGACCTTTCAGCCCTGACCCCACAAGACCCTGACATACATAGTGTGCTATACAGTATCGGGAGTAACTCTATGGTGATTATTCACTATATACAGTATTATGAGTAACTCTATGGTGATTATTCACTATATACAGTATTGTGAGTACCTCTATGGTGATTATTTACTGTATTCAGTATCATGAGTAACTCTATGGTGATTATTCACTATATTCAGTATTGTGAGTACCTCTATGGTGATTATTCCCTATATACAGTAGTGCGCTATACAGTATCATGAGTACCTCTATGGTGATTATTCCCTATAGACCCTTATAGCCATTTCAATGGCCCTTCCGGTGGAAACAACAGAAAACAACATTGACCTAATGGTAACTTGGGGACAAAAAAAGACACTTGTTTTGTAGAGCATTAGGCTAAAGTCTGATTCATTTTCATTTCAAAGTATCTGCATTGGTTTTGAACGTTTCAACCTGAAACCCTTGGAACAGATTGAAACGGTCTATATAGTGAGTAACTCTATGGTAGTTATTTACTGTACAGTAAGTACCTCTGTGGTGTTTTTTCACTCTATAGTAACTCTATGGTAGTTATTTTCTTGCATAGTGCACTATACAGTATTGTGAGTAACTGTATGGTGCTTATTCAACACATAATGCACTCATTATAATGAGTACCTCTATGGTGGTTTTTCACTCTATAGTAACTCTATGGTAGTTATTTACTCTATAGTGAGTAATTCTATTGTGGTTATTCACTAGTGCACTATGACGTGAATGGGTGGAGGTTTTTTAACACAGGCTAATAACATTTCTGTATGCTAACCACATTGTTTACTGGCTGTGTAACCACTAACATAGACGCTAATCAGTCACTGCATTCTCTCATCCCTCTGTCCTGGGCTGAGTTTCACAAAGGCATAATTATGACCTAGTTCAGCATGCTATGACCTACAAAAGAGATACTGATCCACATTATCCATATCCATCATTCAGCAACAAATAAAGCTCTAGGAAATTCAGTCCAGTGCGATACAAAAAACTTGTGGAAGCACCACTGCAACTTCACTATCTATTTTAGCTAGCTTTAGCTAGGTAGCACAAATCAGTGGGTGTGTTGGAGTTCTGGTAGCACTGCACAGATCTGGCAGCATCTTACAATACAAACAAGCATCACGTCCAGCCAGATCTGCACAACAACGGAAGAAGTTGAACATGCCCTGATTTAGCTCTACCAGAACACAACCCTCGGAGAAGTTGAACGTGCCCTGATTTAGCTCTACCAGAACACAACCCTGGAAGAAGTTGACTGTGCCCATTGATTTAACGTTACCAGAACACAACCCTGGAAGAAGTTGAACGTGCCCATTGATTTAACGTTCCCAGAACACAACCCTGGAAGAAGTTGAACGTGCCCATTGATTTAACGTTACCAGAACAACCCTGGAAGAAGTTGAGGCAATTTAACGTTACCAGAACACGAAGTAAGGCAATGCGCTGCCTTCAGAAACAGTCCTTGTTGTAACCTCTCTGTACACCCAATCCACTAAAGTGTAAGGCCATTTTGAGCCTTGTCAGTTTATTTTATTTGCCCCATGCCCGCTGCTACAGGCTAATGTAGTTGCTAATGCAAACCACAGTCTAGCTCAAAACTCCTGCGATTAACATTATTTTGCTCCCGAACAGAAGTTTGAACATGTTATCGTCCATAAATA
The DNA here is from genome assembly GCF_017589495.1 of Alosa alosa. Taxonomy (NCBI): domain Eukaryota; kingdom Metazoa; phylum Chordata; class Actinopteri; order Clupeiformes; family Clupeidae; genus Alosa; species Alosa alosa. The sequence continues at coordinate 30,368,574 of NC_063203.1, forward strand.
GACCCCAGGCTGCTTTAACTCTGGATCATCCCTTTGAGGGAATCCAAACAGCTCTTAGCAAGACTTTCACTCATTTCACTCAGAAAGGAACCGTTCTAAACATGAAAAGAGAATCAAATTCAGCCAGACACACACACACACACACACACACACACACACACATTCACTTAACCAAACATGAAAAGAGAATCAAATTCAGCCTTAGACTTCAATAAGCTCACTGCTACATCTACTAGCTGTGCACCCATGCAAAGCATAGACATAGACACACTATGGGAATTCATGTTTACTGGTGTTTCCTGTGATTACTCACTCTTTTCACACACACACACACACACACACACACACACACACCACACACACACAGACACTGCATTGTGTCTAACTCACAGAGCTATGCTGGAGCAGTCAGGATGAACCATCATTACCAAATCTCATAAGCATGCACACACACACACACACACACACACACACACACACACACTCACATACCTACACACACACACTCACGTACCAGCCCCCTGCCCCCACCGCTTCACCCAACCCCACCCCATGTCACCCCATGTCACCCCACGCCACCCCACCCCCATCCGACGGCCCTAAAAATAGCCCCACTGCCAGCACTAGTGATTCCATGCCATCAGGGCGATGAGATCAGTGGGCACAGCGCACACTGGCTTGTGCTTGGCAGACTCCAGGATGGCTTCAACACACACACCCACACACACACACACACACACACACACACACACACACACACACACACACAGGCAGGCCACATCCATCCACCACCTAACTAGATGTCCAGGACATAAACAGAAAAGAATAGAACAGCATGTTCTACAGGACATGAACAGAGTAGAATAGCATGTTGTACAGGACATGAATAGAATAGAATAGCATGTTGCACAGGACATGAACAGAATAGAACAGAATAGAACACAACAGCATGTTGCACAGGACATGAACAGAATAGAACAGAATAGAATAGAACAGCATGTTGCACAGGACATGAACAGAATAGAACAGAATAGAACACAACAGCATGTTGTACAGGACATGAATAGAATAGAACAGCATGTTGCACAGGATATGAACAGAACAGAACAGAATAGAACACAACAGCATGTTGTACAGGACATGAATAGAATAGAACAGCATGTTGCACAGGATATGAACAGAATAGAATAGCATGTTCTACAGGACATGAACAGAATAGAACAGAATAGAACAGAACAGCATGTTGTACAGTTTCACAGGACCCCAGATAAATATGTCTCAAGTTGTTCAGCACTGTTTGTAGACTAATTGAAATAGCTGAGAAACTGTGTCCTCTGCACCTCCTGACTATGGCCTTGATGTTGACCTTGACCTTTTCCCCAGGATCTTACTCTCTTCCTTGTCTGTTCTTTGTCCACTGTCTCTAATGACTGGGCGTGCTGGCCTGTGTGACCTCTCCTCCTCACTCTCCCCCTTTCTGACCCTCCTCCTGTCACAATGCATGACGACCAGGCTCAATATTGTGCATGACACCTGCAGCAAGTGTTGGTAGGTGCTGGTGTATCTTTCTTCAATTGGTGTGTTTTGTTTTTTTTTTCTTTTATGGGCACTCACACTCAAACCACATGCCAAGAGGGAGAGAGACTAAAAAAGAAAGTGTAAGCCAGAAGAGCCTGTTTATAGTTTGATATTGGGTACTGAATAATTGAGTACTGAAACATTGATTACTGGATCATTGAGCACATTAAGTACTGTAATATTGAGTGCTGAAACACTGAGTACTGAAACACTGAGTAATGAGTCATTGAGTACTATATCATTGAGTACTGAATCATTGAGCACATTGTGTACTGAATCATTGAGTACTGCAACATTGACCACATTGTGTGCTGAATCATTGAGTGCTGAAACACTTAGTACTGAAACACTGAGTACTAAAACATTGACTACTAAATCATTGAGCACATTGAGTACTGACACACTGGATGCTGAAACATTGAATACTGAAACATTGACCACATTGTGTACTGAATCATTGAGTACCACAATATTGAGTGCTAAAACACTTAGTACTGAAACACTGAGTACAAAAACACTGACTATTGAATCACTGAGCACATTGTGTGCTAAATCATTGAGTACTGAAACACTGAGTGCTGAAACATTAAGTGCTGAAACAGTGCTGAAACATTGAGTGCTGAAACATTGAGTTCTGAAACATTGAGTAATGAAACATTGTCATTACTTTGTCTTATAGCTAGAACAGTTACATTCATACAAGTAAATACTCATGCCAGAATGTATCCCTCTCATCGAAGAAACTTAAATATATATATTTATATAAACTAGTGGCTGTGTTTTAAATCTGTTTATTGTGCTACTGGTTGTATGCCAGAATTCCCCTCTTACTGAGTAAAAACTTTAAATGCACATCAGAACAGAGTAGAATGTATGCAAAGTTACTGATGTTAAATGTACTGCATTAGAATGAGGTATTATTTTGATCTATTTTCCTCGCTGTGGAATGTGGCCCCTTGCTTTGCAGTACAACAGCATGTCTCTCTAATGTACTAGACAGCTTGTCACTGATAGAGCCTGACGTTAATCTCTACTCATCACACGGCCATTTAGTCAAAACAATGTGATCCTTTCTGTTTTAATGTCACGTCTACACCTCTCTGTTTTAATGTCACGTCTACACCTCTCTGTTCATCGGCCTTGTTTTGATTTTCCCCCCTACCAAGTTCCCATGATGCACGGTGCTACGCCAGCCACTGTGTCCGCTGCCACCTCATCCGCCTCAAGTGTACCCTTCGCCACAGCCAATCAGGTTTGCTCCCTTAAAACGCCTTTGTTTCACATTTGTTTGTATGTCTGTTTGTTTTGAATCAGTTTTTTTTGTTGAAAGCACTTCTTAAAGGCAGAAGTGCTTTCAAATTGGACAAACAGAGGTGAACATTCCCGGTGGACATTTTGTTTAAGCAAAATTTTTAAATTAAACTGCAACCAACTACATTAAATGATAAGCAAAGGCAAAAGCAATCGTCACAAACCTTTACCTCTGTTTGCCAAATAGTAATGCACCTCTGGATTTAGTATTAACATACCCCTATGGTCAATTTGTAGTACACCCCAATGGATTTAGTCATAACCCCTAATCATGGTGTGTACAATACCCTCTGGATTGTTTGGGGGGGGGGGGGGGCGGTTGAGCTCTGACCCATAGCCCTGTAGAGCAGCAGGGTCCTGCGTGAGGCAGGTCTTTCAGAAGGAGCTTCCCCATCATGTTGACCTACTTGCTGACACAGATCCTGCTACAGTATTTTAGGCATCTTCAGCAGCTCTGTTTAGCCTTTCAGAAAAGAAATAGAAATAAAGTGCAGCCTAGTGAAACCGTACAGTACAGGCTTACAGACAAGTATTTATTACGGTCCTTGATAGGAGGATAGTAACCATCCATTTCCTGAGCCCAATTTAATTTGAAACTCTCATCCCTTCTCATTTTCGAGGACTCGCCAGTATCAAAGTCGACAGCCCATGAGTATATGCATTTGGTATGTATGAACGAGCTCATCATCCTTAGATTAATAACAAAGTGCTCTCTATATGCTGTGTCCTGTACGTCACACACACACACACACACACTAACACACACACACACACACAACACACACACACACAACACACTAACACACACACACACACTAACACACACACACACACACACACACACACACACACACACTAACACACACACACACACACACACACACACACACACACTAACACACACACACACACACACACACACTAACACACACACACACAACACACTAACACACACACACACACACACACACACACACACACACACACACACACACACACACACACACACACACACACACACACACACACAACACACACACACACACACAAGACACACTAAGACACACACACACACACACACACACACACACACACACACACACACAACACACACACACACACACACACACACACACACACACACACACACACACAGGCTCCTTGCACGGCTCTTTCCCCTGGTCGCCTCTGATAAATGTGAGCGATCTCTGCTTCTCTCTGTACTTTTCTGTCGCCTTTTGCTGATTGTGTCACAAGGCTCGGTGGTCACGATTTTCTTTCTCTCTCTCTCACACACACACACACACACACACACACACACTGTCAACCCCTTACAAACATCTGCTTTTGTGCTGCTGTGATCTAGCTTAAGAGGGAGAAATTAGTGTTGTTCTATGTTGGGGGATTTAAAAAATAAGATGAATTAAGAAGTGGACAGAAACACATGAGCTTTACTATTTGGGGTAATATTGGTCCAGTTACTTCAATCATTGGCGTTCTGTGAAAGTATAAACCTTCTCAGCTCAGACAAGTCCCATGATAGAAGCCCAACAGTAGATAGATAGATAGATAGATAGATAGATAGATAGATAGATAGATACTTTTATTGATCCCCAAGGGAAATTCAAGTAGTAGTGCTTTTTGCCATATGAGCGGCCGTCTTATCCTGGAGACCCTGTTTTTATGTGTGTTAGCGTTAGCTATACAAATAAAACTTTATTATTATTATTATTATTATTATTATTATTATTATTATTATTATTATTATTATTATTTTTTATTATAGATACTTTATTGCGTTAAGCCCTTCTCACTCTATCTCTCTAGCTTTCCAGCACAGCACGTGTTGTGGGCCTCTTCTTGGAAGAACAGTTGTGTGTGAGCGTGGGCCAAGTCTTCACCTCTAGTGATGAACACCTCCCCTGCCCACCCTTCCGCTCTGCTCATCCTACGCTGAGGGCTCTTACGATGGGGATTTAAAACACAAAACCACCTGATGTTGTTGAGTCTGCAAAGACCTGTGTCATTTGTTGGTGTGTGGTTTCCCTGCACAGTGTTGACGTTCTGTGTGTTCTGTGTTCTCCCCCTAGATTCCAATAATATCTGCTGAGCATCTGACTAGTCACAAATACGTGACTCAGATGTAGACGTTCCACTTTCGCGAGCAGTAAGTTCCCATGATCACACACACACACACTAACACACACACACACACTACACACACACACACACACACACACACACACACACTAACACACACACACACACTAACACACACATACACACACACACACACACACACACACACACACTAACACACACACACACACACACACACACACACACAAATACTTACACATTAACACAAATTGTGTTTTACTGAATTCCTGAGTTTGCTGGCCGGCAGTGCCTCCACAGTCCTCCCTTGTTTGACTTGTAATGGTGATCTTGGCAGGATTTAAGAGTTTCAGCATCCTACGCAGTTATGGCGGCAGAGTCAGATATTTATAGAAGAGTATTTTGTTGGCCTCAAGCATGCGCCCAAATAGAATCCTCATTGATTCTGTTTTGTTGAGTGAAAATGCTTTTATATTGAGCGAGCCATTGCTGTGTTGCTTTGCAGATCGTGTTGGAGTGAACTGATGTGTGACCATCTGGAGATCCCCACCATGAATGCAGGAATTAATAAACAACAACAACGATGACAACTAGAAGAAAAAAAACAGATGAGGAAGAAGAATCAGAAAATGAGGACGAAGAAGCAGCAGAAAACCGTAGAAAAAGAAAAGACCGAAAACACACACAAGACCGTAAACACACACATTTCTTTTCCTTGAATGACATTGTCGTGCATGCCACCTTGGGTCGACACAGACTCTCCCCAACCCATCTCCCCTCTCCCCCCCTCCCCCAACCCATCTCCCCCTCTCCTCCTCTCCCCCCCTCTCCTCCTCTCTCCCCCCTCTCCCCCTCTCCCCTCCCCTCTCCCCCTCTTGGGCTCATCTCGACACCTGGGGGTCAGCCGCACGTCGCTGATGGCCTGTGTATGTCTTATCGCTCCTGGTGACCTCTGTGTGCCCACCTCTCATAATGAATGCAAACAACCAAGACATGTCTGTCTTAGCCGGACTTCAGTTCCTTTGGATTTTTCTTTACTTTTGAGTCCATCGGTAGACCAAGAAATAACTCTTAAAATGATTTCTTATTATGTGTGTGTGTGTGTGTGTGTGTGTGTGTGTGTGTGTTTCTCTTCTTTTGTAGTTTACACAATAAAAAGTGTAATAAAACACAGAGACGATGACAAAACAAATAGAATTGTCATAGCGAAGAATTGTCCTAGATCATTTTGCATGCACACAGTATACTTTCAGTAGGTTGCACTATTCCTTAATGACCTCGATTGTATAAGGCAAAGGGGGTCGGAGGGAGGGGTGGGGTGGGTGTACGGGTGGGGTTAGGGGTCAGGGGTCAGGGGTCAGGTGCGTGGGGTTCAGAATCATCACTTCATGACAGATGAATGTTTTTTCTGGCTCAAACGCGCTGCAGTGAACCTTTTAAAGCACATTGAGGCTTTCTTAGCTTTCGTGTTGCAGACTGCACATCAAGTGCCATACACAATACTTCTCATCCAAATAGAGACAGATAGAGACAGACAGAGACAGAGAGAGAGAGAGAGAGACAGAGAGAGAGAGAAAGAGAGAGAGAAGAGACACAGGAGGAATGTACACCATTGGCCATGTGTTCACCTGTATTATGCCTTTAAGTCTATAATGTGACCCCAAACTGCAGTGGACGAGCAACTGCATCCAGCCAAGACCGGGTCTGACTCTGCTTCGGTTCTGAATCCGCTCTGGGTCTGAATCCGTTCTGGGTCTGAATCCGCTCTGGGTCTGAATCCGCTCTGGGTCTGAATCCGTTCTGGGTCTGAATCCAGTCCGGTGGAGCCTGCTCTTTGGGTGGAGCCTGCTCTTTGGGCGGAGCCTGATCTTTGGGTGGAGCCTGCTCTTTGGGCGGAGCCTGATCTTTGGGGCATCTCTTTCTTGCCTTCCTGTCACAGGAGCTACAGATGCACAACAACACGTGTCTGCATCCATTTGCCATTACGGATCTAGTGATTGTGTTCTGATGGCACCATTACGGATCTAGTGATTGTGTTCTGATGGCACCATTACGGATCTAGTGATTGTGTTCTGACGGCGCCATAGAGAGACAGAGTTCCAGAACTAGTTGCCATTTGTTTCCCTGTTTCCTTTCATTTGTTGTGTTGTTGTCTCTCTTCACACATCCAATGTGGTGTTTCCCTGAGATTGTTAGTTGTTTCTCCTCAGAAGCATGCAGTCTGCAGACTCAAAGGCTTTATTGGCCCAGAGATGTTGAACGCACTTTGCTCTTCTCAAATCTGGGGGAAGCGGACAGGGTTGAGCTGAGGAAAACAAGAGAGGGAACAGACAGACAAACTGATACATCTCTCTAGATAAATATAAAAAAATCAATCCATAAATATATATATAAATATATGCATGCTTAACCAAATGAATATGTGGAGAAGATGACAGGGCAGACACTGTGTTTTGTGTTTTTTTTTTTTTTTTTTTTTAAATATGAGTTTAATTGTTTGCCTTTTTTAAGAAGAAAAGGGTTGTATTGGTATTATTTGTTTTGTAATGATTTAATTGTTCTTCATGTTCTTGAAAATTAAGAATTAGATTAAGAGATTGTGGGTCTGGTATGTATTTAAAATATTTTTTCCCTGTTGTCAGAAGATGTTACTTTAGTCGTGTGTCAGTGGATATTTTAAAACACAGATTTAGCAAAAGTTGTTTTTTTCCATAGTGTTTGTTTGTTTGGTTTAATGGTTTGTTTGGTTTGGACATTAGCTGAGTGGGTGGCGTAGTGAAACACCTGTGTGGGTGTCAGAGTCACGCACTTACGTTTGGGAAAACTACAAGTTACTTAAATGGAATCCATCTCGCTGGCCCGGGCCTGTGGATGTCTTTCAGCCTAATGTATTCCTCTGGGTTCAAACCGGCATCACTCCACACACACCTGGTCTAGAGCAGGAACAACAGGCGCAAGGGTACGGAACACAACGGGGGCAAGAGGGCGGCATGAAATGATTGTATGTTTCTGTAAACCAAGGCCTTAGAGCACACATACACAGTGAGATTTTTCAAGTGCCACATCGTATGGATTTTCAAAACCACACGCCCATCTCTGACACAGCACAGCCTATGCCACTCACAGGATTGTGTTCACCTTTATTTGCCAAATGATTTATGCCATCTCATCATTTTGATCTCATGGTGTTACAAGAGACTTTGTTTCTTTATTTGTTCCTTACTAAAGTAATTGTGTTTTTTATTTCGTAGTACTAAAAGCTTGGATACTGTTTTTTTGTTGTATTCGATTTTACAAAACTTTTGTAGGATGAGCAATTAGAGGTAGTGTGTGCTTGTTGTGTTCACCATAACATACTCCGTTTTTTTGAATATCCATGTAGTCTTGATTTGAGTATTAGTGGTATAATTGTAAACTAAATAACTTTTATTTTTTAGTGAAATGTAAGAATTTTGTTTATTTTTCCGTAAATGTTTGAATTATTCGAACAAAGATCTTTTATATGGATATCTTACATGAGGAAATACTTGCTAAGGAAGACATTGAGCTGTTGCAGAGGCAGCAGCAACTGCTAATAACAGTATAACATTGTAGTGAGTGTCTGGTTTGTAACTAGTTATTCTAATTAGATGACAAGTAAAAGCAACAGAAGAAGAAGAAGAAGAAGAAGAAGAAGGGAAAAAGTATACAGCTACAGTATAAAAAAATAGAGTTCTTAGATGTTAGAGGTATTTTCTACTGTGTTGATTTCAAATAGTATCGATTGTTTAAATATTTCCAATCTCCCTTAGAGGCCTGGCCTTGTTTAAAGAAAAAAAAGCTGCATAAGACCATTCTGTTGGAGGCATGAGGTGTGCAGGAGGAAGAGCCATGGCTCTGAGATAGACCTCCCTTTCATCGCCCACACAGTTGGTCAATTACAAGCACGAGTTGGAATGTAGGGGATGAACGTTGACTTTTTTGCACTTCTGTATATAGTCAAAAAAGAGAGAATCGTGTATAATATTGAGATCTTATTTTGAATAATAAAAAATGTCTATAAATATGAGGAATTTTGCTAAGGATAATTTGAAAAAAAAGAAGAAAAAAGACAGGCAGAACAAAAAAAATTGCTTGCAAAAAGTGGCACTCATAGAACTCGGATATCCCCCCCCCACCCCCCCCCCTTCTGGAAATGGTGAGAGAATAAACTAAACAAACGTTGCTTCGCTTTCTTGTCAGCGGCTTGTAGATTGCCAGGGGGACAGATTGAAATGTTGTGTAGGCGTACTGATTGGTCGCCATACAATCTGCCATCGATGGGATGGAGCGTTTTGCTATCACCCACATAGCAGTGGTGTGGCAGGACCATACCATAGGTCAAAGGTCAAATCCCACTAAAAAATATGAATCCAAAACCCAGTACCGTTCCATAACTTCAGCCCCAGAGGTTTTGCATGTTAAGGGGGAAGAACAAGATATCTTGAGATTTTAAAAAGATGAGAAGAAAAGATATTAACTTTTGAAAAACAGAGTATTATTGAATACATAAACATGTTATACAACATAACTTATTTATGGTAAACAGTTATAATATCAATGTAATGGACATAAAGAGAAAAAAAAGAGTACAAAAAATAAACAATGTTTAAACTATTTGTTTAAAAAAAGATATGAAAAGACTCACTGCGGTTATAAGAGTAGTAACATTTAATACAGTACACACATACAGTACACACACATACAGTACACGCACCATAGCTATAAGTATGTTTTCTCTGCTCATTAGTCGTGCTTGAGGTAGATGAAAGTGATAGTCACTACATTGACTTGTAGACAGAATATTAACACGGCAGCAGGATTGGGTTCACTTCTGGTTTGGCCCTTATTCGGCCATCTCAATGACCTTGAGAGCCATCTCAATGACCTTTGGAGAAACTGTATTTTGTTAGGTGACAGTCAAGGTCAGGGTTAGATGGTTGATGTGTCAACCACCCAAAGGAGTTGAGCTCTGGTGTTTGGTGGGATCGGTCACTTTGTCACCTACTGAATGTGCACATTTATGATACAGTGTAATCTGAGACTTCACTTTTTTATTTGATTTGGTTCTGCTTGTAGTGCTTAATAATGTATTATGTCCTCTGCTGCGTTTTTTTTAAGCTAACGGTATCATTTAGAGCTTACGAAGGGGTTTCCATCGTGTAGCCCAGGTGTTGGAAAAAGAACCTTGATGACCTGGACTCATAACAGACAGATGCCACAATCTTAAGCCATAACCGACAAAATAATCAGCCTGAGATATGGAGATAGACAAAACAGTGTGTGTGTGTGTGTGTGTGTGTGAGAGAGAGAGAGAGAGAGAGAGAGAGAGAGAGAGAGAGAGAGAGAAAGAGAGAGACAACTTATTCAGCAGATTCAACTGGTTGTGATCTTTTTGCAGCATGCATCCACTCAATTAGGCTTCCACAGGTTGGTGAAAACTCCAAATTAGAACTCCGTCAGACAGCATTCTGTATGTTTAATCACAGGACTTCATCAGGCACAACATCGCTACACAATGAGAACCTTTTCAGTTCGCTTTTAAGGCTTTATTTTATTCTTGCTGTTATGAATTTTGAGGAAAAAAATGATAAAAAAAAAATATATAAATTAATTAAATAAAAGTGGATTTGCTCTAAGAATGTGTATTTGTGTCCATATGTATTTGTGTTGGTTCCCTGCTGTGACATTAATCCTGCACTTAGCTGATTGTTCCTGTTCTGTTCTGTCCAGTGTGCTGTTCTATTGTCTGTTGATAGACACTCCATGGTGACTATGCCATGTACTATCCCTGCTCCTTAGACGCCTGTAAACCTCATAGTGACATTGGACATAAGACAACAGTGGAAGCCAATCAGTCACGCTCCAAATTGGCATTTGGTGATTTCATACAAATTCCCTTTGCTGTGTTTTAATTAGTTTTCTAATTAGACATCAGAGCTTGTCGATGTTCCAACACTCTTGCAGGGAGACCGCGCTCCAAACCAATTAATCTTTGGGCCTAACGCAGGTGCCTTAATACAGGGACTGAGCTTACATACACACACACACACACACACACACACACACACACACACACACACACACCTCATCAGCATGTAGTTGAAGTGGAGCAGGCTCTGAAGGAGACCTAACGTTTTTGTTCAGTGACATTACACTGAAAAGGTTGTCAAAAATGCTCTCTTTTCACTTTAGTGTTCAACCAATGGCACTTCAATGGTGCCTTTTGCTTTCTCTGTTGTAGTATTGGGTTTTCAATAACAAAGATGAATGTCTTCATTTGGACTGAAGTGAATCAATCTCAAGCTGCCATGTCAGGGTATTTATCATGCTATGTATTTTGATAAATAATAATAAAGATGTTTTTTCTCTTGTAAAACACACACACACACACACACACACACACACACAGACACACACAGACAGACACAGACACACACACAAACACACACACACACACACACACACAGACACAGAGACACACACACACACACACACACACACACACACACACACAGAGACACACACACACACACCTGTTTTGCAGTTGTTTTTTTAAGCTCAGCTGTTTGAGCTTGTTTTGTTGTGTGCTTAGTCCAACACCCTAAATCCCCCTACACAGCCAGATGTGTGCTGGAGTGAGCTTAAAGACTGTTAGCATGTCACTTCAGCTAGAACTCACTAACCTTGAGTTAATTTCCGCAAGGTCATGGGAAACTGGGTGATCTGGGAAAACAAATATTTTATTACAATGTTGCTAAAATCAACCATTCCAAGGTATTCCCATATTATTATTATTGTTATTATTATTATTATTATTATTATTAATAATGAGGCTATCATCCTAAACAAACACATCTTAAAATGTTTTTCACTGATGTTTTCAGTCTTTAGCCTCACAATATAAGTTCATGGCAGCTGTCTGTGTATACTAAAACAGATGCAGGCACATGGCAGACACATTCGATTGACAGACGATGAGACAGAGATTTAGAACACCACACGGGGATCTAGGTCTCAGCTGAGCAGGATGACCCCGGAGGCCGCGAGTGCCCAGCCTACAGTCCAGCAGACAAACAGATCCAGCGGGGCTGCATGCCAAAGCTGCGCTCTAGAGACGGAGATCCGGGAGGGATTTGACCCATCTCCTGGCGCTGGTCATCCTCGGCAGCCCCTAAAGCCCTCGCTGAAGGTCAATGAGTGGACGGCATCTGCCAAACACCTGACGATGTTTCACCCTGTGCAGCCCTGCTGGATCTGGAGCTGTGTCTGCCACATCATGTCCAGCCAAGCACACACACACTATGTGGCTTTGCATAGCTAGCATACACACACTAGCATACACACACTATGTGGCTTTGCATAGCTAGCATACACACACTAGCATACACACCCTATGTGGCTTTGGAGAGCTAGCACACACACACGATGTGGCTTTGCAGAGCTAGCATACGCACACAATGTGGCTTTGCAGGGCTGTCTTTTTTAATGAAAGGATTTAACAGCACTCATTTCCTGTGAGAAAGAAGGCACAAAAAAAGTGCTGTGAGGAGAAATGAACACAGAGAGAAGCAGGAGGTACATAAAAAAGAGAAGTTGGCAAATATCGAAAATGAAACCAGTTTCGGCTGGTTGGCTGTGGTGTGCGCAGTCCAGCTGTAGCACTATGGGGTTTTATGCAGCTGAGAGAGATGGCCGCTTTGAAAGCCCAGAAAACGGGTAAATACGAGTCAAAGGGTTTGCTGCCTCCACGGCCAGGTAAACAGATGTATAAATAGCTCGGTCTTGAAAACGCAGCTTTGAATCAGCAGACTCAAGTGAGCAGGGGAGTGCACACACCTCACCTGCAGCCTGCCTGTTCAGTACACCTGCACACACCTCACCTGCAGCCTGCCTGTTCAGTACACCTGCACACACCTTTTATTTTATTTTATTTTATTTCTATAGTATATTTAGTATTTCGTTTTTTATTTAGTTTTATTTTATTTTTATAGTATATTTAGTATTTCGTTTTGTTACTTTTTCTTATCGTCTACTGTCTTTATTGTACAGTGGAGTTTTGTTATATGTATATACTTATATTTAACGTATATGTGTGATGTCTGTATGCTACTGAGACCTTGAATTTCCCCTTCGGGATCAATAAAGTATCTATCTATCTATCTATATATCTATCTATCTACCTCACCTGCAGCCTGCCTGTTCAGTAAACCTGTTGACAATAGTTCCTAGCACTCTGCATATGTCAAACAGATTTTCTTTTTCACACATAAATAGGTCTACCTATTTGATCAAAACTGCTTCAAGCTTTAATTGAGCAAAATGCACTTTTTGCATAGTATATTGATTTAATATGTAATTGCAATTACCAGTAGTACCAGTATCAGTAGTTACAATATACATTGAGACAAGGACATGTAAACATACGCTATACGAGCCTGGTGGAGGACTTTGTGCAATGGTGCAAACTCAGTCACCTTCAACTCAACACTTCAAAGACCAAGGAGATGGTGGTGGATTTCCGCAGGTCTAAGCCCGCTCTGCTACCAGTCTCCATTGATGGGGTCAATGTGGAGGTGGTAAGCACCTACAAGTATCTGGGTCTCCACCTGGACAATAAACTGGACTGGTCAGCCAACACTAACGCACTCTACAAGAAAAAAAGAGCAGGCTGTACTTCCTGAGGAGGCTGCGGTCCTTCAATGTGTGCAGCAAGCTCCTCAGGATGTTCTACCAGTCTGTTGTGGCCAGCGTCCTCTTCTATGCAGTGGTATGCTGGGGAGGAAGCACAAAGAAGAAGGATGCTGGGCAACTTGACAGGCTGTTAAGGAAGGCTAGCTCTGTAGTGGGAGCTGAACTGGAGTGCATCACTTCAATATCTGACAAAAGGACCCTGAACAAACTGATCAACATCTTGGACAATGAGTGTCACCCACTCCACAGCACTATTGTTAAGCAGAAGAGCCTGATCAGCTGGAGACTTCGCTCACTGCCTTGCACAACAGACAGACTGGGGAAGTCATTTGTCCCCAGGGCCATTGAACTGTTTAATGCTTCACTAAAGGGAAGAGGAGAGATAAACGTTCCACATACTCGACGCACCCGACCGGTAGTGCGACAATGTGACGTCACAGAAGCGCCGTAACCATTTATACTCGCGCGTCGTGGTCACGACACTAGTTGCAATATTCTCCTGAACAGAGGTGTCGCTGTTGTGAAAAGATTAACGCTAACTACGTTACACAGCAGAAGAAGCTGCATTAAGAAACACTAGTAGCAGAGAATGTAAACGGGCCTCTGTGATGGTACTTCAGACTTTGGTTGCTACTATTCACAACTACCACCATCATTATCATCTAGTTTTCCAAGGTGTGCGCACAGGTAGATAGATAGATCAAAGTCAAAGTCAAAGTCAAAGTCAGCTTTATTGTCAATTTCTTCACATGTTCCAGACATACAAAGAGATCGAAATTACGTTTCTCACTATCCCACGGTGAAGACAAGACATATTTTACCAATTTAAGTCCACAGACAAACATAACATTCAAGTAAACAAAAAATAAGTAAATAAGTAAATAAGAGGGCACATATAATAATGAAAAAAATAAGAGCAGCAAAATTTGGTTGAAATTGTGCATAGACAGTCAATAAAATACTAGTGCAAAGTCAGGCCAATAAAAGGCTTGGGTAGTTCTGTTTGACCTAAGTAAGAAAGAAAGTGGCATAGTGGTGCAAGTTATGTAAGAGCAGCAGAAGTGTTGTGTTTTCAGGACAACAACAACAAGTTGTAAAGTGTACAAGTGTGCAAGTGTGCAAAAGTAGTAGTAGAAGTGCAGCCATTGTGGGTCCAATGTCCAGGATGTTATGTAGCTGAGGGTGGAGGGGAGAGGAGGAGAGAGTTCAGCATCCTTACAGCTTGGTGTATGAAGCTGTTGGTGAGTCTGGTAGTCGCGGGGCGCAGGCTTCTGTACCTCTTCCCAGAGGGCAGTAGATCAAACAGATTGTGGCGGGGGTGACTTGCATCACTCACAATTTTGGTCGCCCTAGCGGGTGAGGTGGGTGGTGTAAATGTCCTTTTAGAGGGGAGTGAAGCACCAATAATCCTTCCAGCTGTGTTCACTATCGCTGCAGGGCTTTCCTGTTGTATTCAGTGCAGCTTCCACCCACACAGCGATACAGCTGGAGAGGATGCTCTCAATGGTGCCTCGGTAGAATGTGGTCATGATGGCTGGTGGAGCACTTGCTCGCCTGAGTTTCCACTTGGGAAGTACAGGCTGGCTGAGCTCTCTTAGCCAGTGATGCAGTGTTGGTGGTCCAGGAGAGGTCTTCGCTGATGTGCACTCCCAGGAATTTGGTGCTGCTTTCGCTCTCTCCACCACAGCACCGTCGATGGTCAGTGGCAGGTGTTGGGTGTGACCTCTCCGGGAAGTCAACAACAATCTCTTTGGTCTTGCTGGCGTTCAGCAGGAGGTTGTTGTCCCTGCACCACGTGGTCAGATGGTCGACCTCCAACCTGTATTGAGTCACGTAAGCCCTTGGTGATGAGACCCACCAGAGTTGTCGTCAGCAAATTTTACTATGTGATTGTTGCTGTAGGTTGCAGTGCAGTCATCGTCAGCAGGGTGAAGAGCAGCGGACTGAGCCGCCAGCCTTGGGGGGCCCTGTGGTCAGTGTGATGCTGCTTGAGGTATTGTTGCCAACACGTACTACTTGAGGCCTCTGACAGAGGAAGTCCAGTAGCCAGTTGCAGAGGTAGGTACTGAGTCCCAGTTTGTCAAGTTTGCAGATGAGTTGTTGTGGTATTATGGTGTTGAATGCAGAACTGAAGTCTATAAACAGCAATCTCACATATGAGTCTCTTTTTCCAGGTGGGTGAGGGCTGGGTGGAGGGCAGAGCAGATTGCATCCTCTGTAGACCAGCTTGGCTCGGGTATGCAAACTGGAAGGGTCCAGGGTGGGGGGGAGAATGGATTTGATATGTGACATGACAAGCCGCTCAAAGCACTTCATGATGATGGGTGTCAGTGCCACAGGGCGGTAGTCATTGAAGCAGGATGGAGCAGTTTTCTTGGCACAGGTATGATGGTGGCAGCTTTGAAACATGATGGGATGATGGCTTGCTTCAGGGAAGTGTTAAAGATGTCTGTGAAGACATCCTTAAGCTCCCCTCGCAGTCCTTCAAGCCACGACCTGGGATGTTGTCTGGACCTGTTGCCTTCACGGGTGTTGATAGCAGCAAGTGTCCTCTTCACGCTGTCGGCAGAGAGGCACAGGGGCTGCTCATGTAGAAGGGGGATGGGTCTTCTGTGGGCAGGTGCTGTTTTGTGCTTCAAAGCGAGCAAAGAAGCGGTTCAGGTTGTTGAGCAGAGGGATGTTGCTCTCACAGCTCTGTGGCGCAGGCTTGTAGTCGTGAGGGCCTGAATGCCCTGCCATAGGCTTTGTGCTGTTCCTGCTGTCTTTGAAGTGGGTGGTTATCTTGTGAGTGTATTCCTTTTTTGCTTCCTTGATGCCACGGGACAGGTTGGCTCTCGCTGTTCTCATGCCGCTTCATCCCCAGCTCTGTAGGCTTTGTCTCTGGCCCTCAGCAGCCTGAGGGACATCCCTGTCAGCCATGGCTTCCAGTTAGCCAGTGATGATGTCTGTTTGTGTGGGTCACATCATCGATGCACTTGGTGATGTAAGAGGTTACAGTGTCTGTATACTCCTCTATGTCTGTCGGTTGTTGTAAGTGGCTGCCTGCTTAAACATTTCCCAGTCTGTTGTGTCAAAGCAGTCTTGAAGAGCATCGGAGGCTCCCTCAGGCCACACTTTTACCTGCTACCGAACCGGTTTGTTCACTTGATGGATATATAGATAGATACTTTAGTCATCCCGAGGGAAATTTTAATAATTTAAACAGTTTAGTTAGCTGGCTAGCTAGGTAGCAGCTGGCTGAGTTTGTGTAATTTCCTGAAGTGGAAAGAGATTTTGTTCAGGCCTTAATAGATATCCTTTGTTTGAAAATAAATTGTTTCTATTCTTTCCTCTTAATTCCATGTGTTGCAACTCTGCTGGTAACTTATCCAGCAAACTATTAAAATTCAATGACTGTATCAAAACACTGCAACACTCGCTTGCCCTCGAACTAGTCCATCTTCCTGTTTCCGCTTTGTCGCTCGTCTGAATAAAAATGAGTGGTCGCTACCTCGCTACCTGGCTTCAATCCTGGCGCCAGCAAGATCGACGCATTTTGGCGTCGGTGTCAAGTGCTACCGTCGGTCGTCGGTATGTAGAAGCCCATAGATTTCTCTGCTTAGTCTGTCTGCCTCTCCACCCTCTCCATGTTTGAGTACTGACTGCCCACTACTGCTTTACTACTGTTTACTACTGTTTTACTAATGTCCACAGCCTAATATTTTTATTACTGTTTTCCTGCTACACTGTTTTTCATGCTATATTAGCACACATGATCAATGGCTTCTGCTACAATACTGAATGGCTGTAACCCTATTACCTTACCTATTACCCTATTATAGTTTTTTATATTACCTTGTCTACATTATACTTTACTCTCCTATTTGTCCATATTATTTATGCTGGTCTCTAGACCTTATTATTGCACTGTTGCACTGTTGGACTAATGTTGTTTTTGCACCTTCACCATGACACTCACTCTCTTGAGCACCTTACCATGCACACATAACTAAAGGACTACTGCTGGACTACTTTTTGCACCTTCACCATGACACTCACTCTCTTGAGCACCTTACTATACACACAGAACTACAGGCCCTGTCACTCCAAGCGTCTCATGCTTGATCACCCTCAAGCACACTGGATTTTTTACATTTCATTTATATAGTATATTTAGTATTTAGTTTTGTTAGTTTTTTTTCTCCTAATGTCTCTATTGTACAGTGGAGTTTGGTTATATGTTTATAGTTATACTTATATTTACCATTTCTGCTGTAAGTGAATGTTGTGTGTGATGTCTGTATGCTACTGAGACCCCCTGAAATTTCCCTTGGGGATCAATAAAGTATCTATCTATCTATCTATGCGAAGGTTTTACCTTAAAGCTCTAGTTGGCAAGTCTGACAGATTGAGGAGACTTAGCCAAAATTTTGAATGTTTACAATTCTCATGCACACCACACTGCACCAGACTGTGTTCCCAGATAGCAAACATACACTGGGACGGAACTGGGCCACACCTACCACAACATCCGGCACGGATCTGCATAATGGACCTGATCCAGCGCCCAAACTTTTTATCGGTCCAAAATTGGTCTGGATCCGTTTAACGGATCTGGTGCCAATAAGGGCTAAGACTGGCCCAGTTCCGTATGATACTACCTGCTTATTATATGCAATACAGGTCCGCTTATTGTGTGTGGTACGGACCCGTTTATCAGATATCAGCCGGCTTTATTGACATGTGAAATGTGTTTGGTAATTATCCTGAAAATTCTGAAAAATCTGTTGTTAGTCCTTCGCCACCCAATAATTTTCATTGTGTACAGGGGGAACAAGCCATGAAAAATAGGCTATTTACAACGGCAAAGTAAAATATAAATATATCCCCACTCTAGGGGTACCTTTAGAGTCGCCAAAAATACCTGAAACTGCATACGATTCCTTTGATATAATGCAGGGCCACCTTGTCCTGAAACTGCATAGGATGCCTTTACTAATATAATGCAGGGCCACCTTGTCCTCGAACGCCATCTCCCTATTTCCTTAGAACTTCTTGACTGTTGTATGAGTACATGATTCTAAGCAAATACTCTTGAATAAATATTGAAGATCTATGGCATGAGCTGAATAAGGTAAACCTAAATGGTACCAGTATATGATTAATCATTAACCCTCTATGATACGGTGCGGTGTTGCCTGTAGGCAACATAGCCTTTTTTGCCTTGTTGAAATAAAAAGACACATCCCTTAAAGAAGTAAATACCTCTTTAAGAACTGGACAACTCAATACTAACCAATGCAAATGCAAAATAGTGGTCACATGCCCCACAGGCGGCTATGTTGACCCTTCTTTCAGCAGATGCACACGTTTGGCTGGGTATCATGTATTTTCTCCCTGGAAAAGTGTGAATTTCACTAAAAAAAGTTTAAGTTCTTTTCTTAAAGTTTAAATTCTTTAAAACCTTGACAACCTTCATTGATAAGTAAATATGTATTTTCAATCATGTTTATGTATATAAAATAATGTATATTTAAAAAAATAACAAAAATCTGCTTGTTGCCCACAGGCAACATTGTACCATTCTGTAATAACAATAGGCCATACATGATATAATTTAGGGAATGTAGGGGATTTTTTACTCATTGTAATGATTTTTACTACTTTTAATTTGAATAAACAATCATTTAAAACAATCTACATGATGATTTGAAGATATTATGATTTGGTTATGATAGTGTTCCACAACGGTACAATGTTGCCTATGGGCAACGGGTGAATATGATACAATACTTTGTTTTACTTTTTTGCGAAAAATAAATAATATTATCGGGTTCTGTTTTCTATGTCTTTGGTTGAATAAAAATATGTTTTAAACAAATATGTCTTATTATTTTGTATAAGAAAACATGCATAGTTTATAATGTTTTCTATTATGGTACAATGTTGCCTACAGGCAACGGTTTTATAAAAAATAAAATAAAATACATAGTTTTAAAAATCTTCACTAATTTTGTTTAAGTGACTATTTTTAAGCAGGAAAAACATTACAAACATTTTTTTCCCATTCAGATTATAATGCGTACCTAGGTCCCCATTCAGATCATAATGCGTACCTAGGTCTTTGCAAACATGTCTGTGTGAGGGAGAGATCACTTAAACTGTGAATGAAGTAGCTATTTATTTCATAGAAAAGGCATATAAAATTTGTTTTTTTAAAATTACATCGACAATGATAACAAAATGAGTGTAATTTTTAACAACATTCAATACATTATCATATATCAACTAATTGAATGGATTATTCAAACTAAACGCAACAAACTCATTGGAAAATACACAGCAAAATACTGGCTTTATACTGAAGGCACTTCGTAGACCTCAAGGTCTGTGTATATGTGTGTGTGTGTGTGTGTGTGTGTGTGTGTGTGTGTGTGTATGTGTGACGAAGAAATGTGTGTGTGATATGTGTGAAATATAAACCAACTGCACTACATACCACAGCATGTACCTATTGGATATCTTTAAAAGAAGCATTTGATTTAATTTACTTTCTTGTAATCAACACATTTGTCACGGATTGGCTCACAGTTTGATTGCATGTTAATGAAGGCATTGGTAGGCACACTGGCAGCTCATACTGTGGAAATTAATTCAGACTTCAATTAAATGACTTCCACACTCCACAAGGTGGTATTTCACAAATCAGTTACACTTTGTGTGTGTGTGTGTGTGTGTGTGTGTGTGTGTGTGTGTGTGTGTGTGTGTGTGTGTGTGTGTGTGTGTGTATGTGTGTGTGTGCGTGTGAGTGTTTCTATGTATGGACAAAAAAGCATCATAAAATATGTGGCAGTGCGATGCTGAAGATAAATGACACTGTATTTGAACCCTCTAACATGCTACTGATATAACACTGGTCAGGCAACCACCACAGAACGGCGTGTTCCATGACCAGAACCCCACGGAACGCCGTGTGGCCTGACCATAACTCACAGAGCGGCTGGCCTGGACCATGACCCGCCGGAACCCACAGAACGCTGTGTGTTCCATGACCATAACCCATAGAATGGCGTGTTCCATGACCATAACCCACAAAACGGTGTGTTCTATGACCAGAACACACAGAACGACGTGTTCCATGACTAGAACCCACAGCATGTGCTCATATCTGCTGTAGCATCAAACACTCTGACTCATGAGACTGCCATAGAGTCCTATGTGGTGCCACATGCTGTTCTCTCATGCGCCAGGGCATATGTGGGACATGGTTATATCAGTGTCATGCTATGATAGGATGCAAATGAAAGTGTGACTAGAAAATCTCCTTCAGCATTTCTCTCTTTAGCATCTACAGAGGTCTAAAATGTGAAACAAAAACAGCTTAACATGAAGGCGTACCATAAAGCACAGAGTCAAAGGCTGACCCAAAGCACCAGGGGCCATTTGCAGGCCTGTGGCCCAGCTAGCTTGCTGGCAGTGCACCTGTGCTACGTAGGGTGTCTACTATGGAACTATTTACACACACACACACACACACACACACACACACACACACACACACACACACACACACACACACACACACACACACACACACACACACACACACACACACACACACACACACACACACACACACACACACACACACACACACACACACACACACACACACACACACACACACACACACACACACACACACACACACACACACACACACACACACACACACACACACACACACACACACACACACACACACACACACACACACACACACACACACACACACACACACACACACACACACACACACACACACACACACACACACACACACACACACACACACACACACACACACACACACACACACACACACACACACACACACACACACACACACACACACACACACACACACACACACACACACACACACACACACACACACACACACACACACACACACACACACACACACACACACACACACACACACACACACACACACACACACACACACACACACACACACACACACACACACACACACACACACACACACACACACACACACACACACACACACACACACACACACACACACACACACACACACACACACACACACACACACACACACACACACACACACACACACACACACACACACACACACACACACACACACACACACACACACACACACACACACACACACACACACACACACACACACACACACACACACACACACACACACACACACACACACACACACACACACACACACACACACACACACACACACACACACACACACACACACACACACACACACACACACACACACACACACACACACACACACACACACACACACACACACACACACACACACACACACACACACACACACACACACACACACACACACACACACACACACACACACACACACACACACACACACACACACACACACTCACACAGATACACAATAACACTGTGCTTGAGCCAGGACTGTGCAGCACTGCATAGAGGCTCCAGTACTTGACCCAAAGCGATGCTGCAAGACGCCCCATGACCCCTGCCCTTCCCCAGCCACCTCTGAGGCGGTTCAACACGAGTTCAGAGTCCTCCCATCGCCCAGGTTGGAGCTCCATTCCACAGTCTCGCTGACCCAGAATGCAGTTCAACTGGGCTAAGGTTAGAACACACATGGTTGCTCTCAGACGCTGCCTGGATGCTGGAGAAGCTTTGTGGCTGGAAGACGCGTGATATCGGAAGGAATGTAGGATAGGCATGTGACTCTCGTTGGCAGGCAGAACATTTCCCATCAACCCCTTCCAAAGACAAAGGGAAAAACAATCTTTCCATCGGGCGGTCAGTCCTCTCTCTCTGCCCATTGGGCATGTCAGTCCTCTCTGCCCATTGGGCATGTCAGTCCTCTGCCCATCGGCGGTCAGTTCTCTGCCCATTGGGCGTCAGTCCTCTCTGCCCATTGGGCATGGCACCTCTGTCCCTCTCTCTCTGCCCATTGGGCATGTCAGTCCCTCTCTCTGCCCATTGGGCGTGTCAGTCCTCTCTGCCCATTGGGCATGTCAGTCCTCTGCCCATGGTGCCCATTGGGCATGTTAGTCCTCTCTGCCATTGGGCTGCCCATCGGGCGTGTCAGTCCTCTCTCTGCCCATCGGGCGTGTCAGTCCTCTCTCTGCCCATTGGGCATGTCAGTCCTCTGCCCATCGGGCGTGTCAGTCCTCTCTCTGCCCATTGGGCATGTCAGTCCTCTGCCCATCGGGCTTGTCGATCCTGTCCATCGTTTGTTCCCTTGCTCCTGTTCATCACCTTCCTCTTCTCACGTGGCTGTCTTATCGCTGGAAGTGTAAGTGCAAACTTTCCAAGTGGGGTGGATGTGCTATGTGTGTAAGCTGGAGGGTTGTAGGGTGGGGTGGGGTGGGGTGGGAGGTTGTAGGGGTGGGGTGGGGAGGGTTGTAGGGTGGGTTGTAGGGTGGGGTGGGGAGGGTTGTAGGTGGGTTGTAGGGTGGGTTGTAGGGTGGGGTGTGGGTTGTAGGGGTGGGTTGTAGGAATTGGGGTGGGAGGGTTGTAGGGTGGGTTGTAGGGTGGGGAGGGAAGTTGGGTGGGGTGGGAAGTGTTGTAGGTTGGGGAGGTAAGGCACAAAGATTCATGAGAAATCAGGAATTTGCCCCAGGAAACCCCCAACCTTGCACAACAATAAAACACATTTACATTACATACATTTGCTACCAAGAGCCCAAGAGGCATCTCTCTTCTCCTCAAGCTCCGCCTCCAAATGTGTCTTTGTCGGTCTTTGCACCAGCGACCCCTCGTTTTGCCCGTTTTCGCTCCTACAGCAGAACAGACCCCGTCAGTCAGGAGCAACAGCAGCTTCAGGCCCCCAAGGGTGCACCCCCATCCCCCTCTCCCTCTCTCCACTCCTAAGGGTGCACCCCCATCCCCCTCTCCCTCTCTCCACTCCTAAGGGTGCACCCCCATCCCGCTCTCCCTCTCTCCACTCCTAAGGGTGCACCTCCATCCCCCTCTCCCCCCCTCTCTCTGCTCTCCATCTGTCTGTGTGTGTGGAATGTGCACATAACACCAGTGCACTACCCTAGCAGGTGGAGTTGGTTGATTCACCTCTGCAGATGTCCAGTCAGGTCCAGATGTTGAGGGGCTGGCTGTGCGCTCAACAAGATGGCTGCCTCAGAGCTTTTCCCCTTCAGCATGAGGTGTGGTGTGTGTGTACAGTCTGGGAAGTGCTTGAGTTTCCTCAGAGCGGAGCACCACTGGCAGTGTGTGTGTGTGTGTGTGTGTGTGTGTGTGTGTGTGTGTGTGTGTGTGTGGACAGCGTACCTCCTGAGTGTATTATTTATAGGTCTGGGCTCTGGACTGGCACTGCTGAGGCCTGTGGTCAGCACATTTGGCGCTGCTGAGAACGGGAGTCGCCTGCTGGGGCATCTGGGTAATGTAGGCGCCTAGTGCTGCTGGGGCTTCTGGGTAATGTAGGCACCCAATGCTGCCATGTCTTCAGGATTATCAGCCCAGCTAACCCACTCTGATCAGTTTGAGAGATAATGGGCAGGTAATGGGCATTGGGGGCCTTTGTGTATAGTCAACAATGTCTCTCTTAGATTAGGCTTAGAATTGAGCTCAATTCAAATCTGGGATAATCAAAAAATACATGCAGGCAAATTCAACCAATTTTTAAATGTTTAGGAATGTGTCTTGGCATTGGCGTTGTGCTTGTGCAAAAAAAAAAAGTATACTGCAGGCCGGCCTGTTATCTGAATCACTTCACCACTAGGGGGCAGGCTTTTTCAATCTCTCAACACCTTCTGGAGTCCAAATCATATCCTTGTGCTAAGCAAGTGGCTGCCTGTGCTTGGTTGGGGGAATTACTAAAGTGAAGGGGGGACTGTTGAAAAATACTATAGAATGTTTCTGCAGAGGTCAGAGGTCACTGCCACGGCACTCTCCGGACTGCAGCGGGCCCCATGTGCCCGGTGCTGTGGTCATCGTCGTCCAGGTCCAGAGGGGGCACGGGGCTGGAGCGCTCGGATGGCTGCAGCCGCAAGGTGGGGGTGGGCGAGGCGGAGGACGAGCAGGTGGCGGAGGAGGGGTCCGCGAAGCTGGCAGCTGCAGCGACTTCCAGCGAAGCCTGGTGGCGGTCAATGTAGGGGCCGCGGGCTGGCGACGGGCGCCGCCCTGCAGTGGCACAGCACAAGCGTTGGGCTGGTGGGGTGCCGGCCCACCGTGGCCACCGAAATGCCGTGGGCGTGACATCATGGGCAGGGACAGGCCCGACAGGCCACTCATGATGCCGCCCAGCGGGCAGCTGGGGTCGCGGCCGCCCACGGCGCCCATCTCGCCAGACGACTCCTCCATGTTGACGTAGAGGATCTCGTCGGGGTCCTGCGGGTCAGGCAGCTCCTCCAGAACCTTCTCCAGCTCACAGCACAGAACCTCAAAACTGGGCCGGTCCTTAGGGCTCAGGAACCAGCAGGAGAACATGAGGGAGTAACTGCAGGAGGAGAGGGAGGAGAGAGAGAGAGAGAGAGAGGTATGTTCTTATCATTCTGAATCACTGAAGAGAATCAGGTTAATCCAATAGAATGTGACAGCTGACAGAGATGTTACAATATTTGACCTGATCTGACCACAGAGATGTTAAATATTTGACCTGATCTGACCACAGTGATGTTAAATATTTGACCTGATCTGACCACAGAGAGAGAGAGAGAGAAAGAGAGAGAGAGTGGTGTGAGACAGAGAGAATGTGAGACCTCTTTCAAATCCTCTTTCTTTGTTGTGGTATGATTGCTTTGGCAGCTTTATCACCATATGCCACGAGCCAGACAAAGCACCGTTGAATCGGAGGTCCAGTTTCAAAGACAGAGGGTCACGCATGAGCGCATCAATATGAACGCTGGACGCCGGACGCCGGGCTGGACAGAGCGAGGTACGAAACACATGCGGCCGAGATGGAACTCTGTTTGGCCACACAGTGCTGCTGCTAACGCTACGATTCAAAACACCCTCCGATCACCAAAGAATCCTGCTCATAACCGTGCACTGCAAAAGCAATTTAAGTGCAGCCATGACAGAGCTTCATGCAGCCTCAAGGAAAAGAAAGTGGTTTATACCCAGATCATTGCTCATCAACAACGATGGAGTAAATAAGCACCACAGGCCTTCACCATTAAACCTTCACTACACATGGCACCATTAAACCTTCACTACACATGGCACCTTTAAACCTTCACTACACATGGCACCATTAAACCTTCACTACAGCTGAACTTCCATCTTCTGCTCGTGGGTTGGGGTTGTTTGTTTGTTTGTTTGTTTACACACTTGTGTGATTTCCTGAGACAGCTTGATATCCTGATATCCATAGAGATATGAGAGTGACAGGATAGATGAGGAGAAGAGAGGAAAGGAGAGGAGAGAGGGAGAGTGGAGGAGAGGAGAGAGTGGAGGAGAGAAGAGAGGAGGAGAGAGAGGAGGAGAGGAGGAGAGGAGAGAGGAGGAGGAGAGGAGAGGTGAGGAGAGAGGAGAGGAGGAGAGGAGAGGAGAGGAGAGGAGGAGAGGAGAGAGGAGGAGGAGAGGAGAGGCAGGAGAGAGAGGAGGGAGATGAGGAGAGAGGAGAGAGAGGAGAGAGGAGGGAGAGACAGGAGAGGAGGAGAGGAGGAGAGGAGAGGAGAGAGGAGAGGAGGAGAGAGGAGGAGGAGGAGGAGAGAGGAGGAGAGGAGAGAGGAGAGGAGGAGAGGAGTGAGAGGAGGAGAGGAGGAGAGGAGAGAGAGAGGAGGAGGAGGAGGAGAGGGAGAGGAGAGAGAGAGGTGGAGGAGAGGGAGAGAGGAGGAGGAGGAGGAAGAGGAAAGGAAAGGAGAGGGGAGAGGAGAGGAGGAGAGAGGAAGAGGAGAGGAGGAGAGGAGGAGGAGAGAGGGGAGAGGAGGAGAGGAGAGGGGGAGAGAGGAGAGGAGGAGAGGAGGAGAGGAGAGGGGAGAGGAGGAGAGAGGAGGAGAGAGAGGAGAGAGGAGGAGAGGGGGGGGGAGGGGAGAGAGGAGGAGAGGAGAGGAGAGGAGAGGGGAGAGGGGGGGGAGAGGAGGAGGAGAGGAGAGGAGAGAGGGGAGGAGGAGGAGAGAGGAGGAGAGGAGAGAGGAGGAGAGGAGAGGGGAGAGGAGGAGAGGAGAGAGGAGGAGGAGGAGAGAGGAGGAGAGGAGGAGAGAGGAGAGAGAGAGTGGAGGAGAGGAGAGAGGAGAGAGAGGAGAGGAGGAGAGGAGGAGAGGAGAGGGGGAGAGTGGTGAGGAGAGAGGAGGGAGAGAGGAGAGGAGGAGAGGAGGAGAGGAGAGAGGAGGGAGAGGAGGAGGAGGAGAGAGGAGAGGAGGAGAGAGGAGAGGAGAGAGTGGAGGGGAGAGAGGAGAGAGGGGAGAGAGGAGAGAGGAGGAGA
>NC_063203.1:30428248-30433248 GCF_017589495.1 Alosa alosa
ATTTGTTCGATAGTATTGTTTGTTAATTGAATTGAGAGTCTGCTGCCAGCATTAAGCTGGGTAGTATGGCAACTCTAAATCAAAACTTGATTGTTTAACCAGACTGGCATGGCGTTAAAGTGGCGTCTAGTGTTAGTGTGGAAGCGTGTAGTTTAGCGGTGGGTAAAATTGTTGGATACGATTATGTATTGTCGGCATCTAGAATGAACAATGCGATCGTTCTTTTTTTTTTGAGTACAATCGAAAAAGCCTATGAAGTTGTTCAATCTGGAATTGAAATTGATGGTTTGGCTTGCCCTGTTCTTCCACTTAGTAGCCCATCTAAGAAAATCACATTGTCTAACGTGCCACCGTTCTTAAAAGATGAGGTGTTAATCAGAGAACTTTCGAAGTATGGCAAAGTGGTGTCTCAAGTTAAGAAAATACCTGTGGGATGCAAGTCAACTTTGTTGAGCCATATGGTGTCTTTTTTAGGCGCCAGGTGCATATGTTTCTGAAACAGGACTGTGATTTTAGCGCAGTGTTCAAGTTTAATGTTGATGGCTATGATTACACTGTTTATGCAACATCAGACTCAATGAAATGTTTTGGTTGTGGTGGACATGGACATTTGGTTGTGCTTGCCCAAACAAAAAAAAAGATAATGTTAAAGAACAAACTGATACACCTGCAAATGATTCTGAAATTGGTGAGGAAACTGAGCCATCTGACCCGCCCACTATTACGGCTGGTGGTGCAGAGTCTGTGTCTGTAGTGGTAGAATTACATGTGCCGACACCGGATTTATAAAACGTGGTTGAGAAAGAGAATGTGACCGAAAAGTGACGGGTCGAACGAAGCCGCTGAAATAAAAAAAAACAGCGGAGTCTGAAATAATTTTGGCTGCGCCCTTTCAAGCCCGATGTGATCATGGGTGAAGGCAGTTCTTGTGAACCTGCAGGGGATTCGGAGACTGTAGGCCTAGAGGCTGCAGAGTTGGTTAATGAGAGAACTGGTACACAAGCAGAGGAGGCTGGCTGTGAAACGGTCCGAGAGGAAAATGTTTTCAAAATTCCCAAAAATAAACGAAAGAAATCCTCTAGTAATAAAGCTACAAAACAATGGAAAAAAAAGACATTGATGTTGAGCTACCAACTACAGATAATGACCATGAGAGCGATGGTTACTCCACTTATTCTAGTTTGTCAAGTTCACAATCACAAGAGCTTTCTCAACCGTTAGTTATCGTGTACTCCCACTCAGGAGATAAGCCATTTTTTACAGACTACCAAATTTGTGCGTAATGTCAAGGTTGAGGATTATTTTTCCAATATACAACAGTTCATTGATGATGCCAAATATCTAATGAGGACAAATGAGGACGGAGGTTTTACTGACCAAGAGATGTTTAAACTTGGTTAAGATTGTCGCATAAGTTGAAAAAAAAAGGAGAACCGATTGGAAATGATGGTGATACTCAGTAAAATATGTATGTTTATTTTCTTTGTCTTTTTTCTGGTTACTTTCTTTTTTTTTTTTTTTGAAATGGGCGAAGTTAGAGTCGCTACTTTGAATTTGAATGGGGCCAGAGACGGGAGGAAAAGAGCAGAATTTTATGAATTAAGCAGACAGAAAAATATTGATGTTTTCCTTTGTTCAAGAGACACATAGCGACTTAACTAATGAAGTTGATTGGGTGAAGGAGGGGGATAGGCGTGCCATACTCAGTCACAATAAGTCCTTAAGTGGAGGTGTTGCTATCCTCTTTTCAAAGTTGTTTCTTCCATATTCTTATGATGTGGAAGAGGTGGTTAAAGGAAGACTATTGAAAGTAAAAGCAGTTTTTGAAAATGATGTTTTTGTTTTCATTTGTGTTTATGCTCTACCTTAGCTGCAGAGAGGGGCGTGTTTTTTGGATAAGCTTGGTGATGTTCTTGGTGCATGTAATAGTACTGATTTTCTTTTTCTGGGTGGTGATTTTAATTGTACTGCTGATATTTTAGATAGAAATCATGTAGAACCTCATGTAGCCTCTCGCAAGCGTCTTATTGAGTTAATTGAAGCATATGAATTGATTGACATATGGAGATCTTTTCACAAAAAAAAAGCGATATAGTTGGTCTCATTGTCGTGATAATTATTTATCAATGGCAAGACTTGACCAAATATACTGTTTTAAGCATTTTTTTAGTGCTTTTCGATGTTCCTATATCAGTCCTGTTGGTTTTCTGACCATTGCATGGCATGTTGTGTACTTATAAAATCTGCGGTTAAACCAAAAAAAAAAAAGATGCGTATTGGCATTTTAATAAGATGTTGTTGGACGATCAAACTTTTAGAAAGCTTTGCTGTTTTTTTGGGAGAGTTTTTAAGTTGGAGAAGCCTTTTTTCCCTCTTTGCAACAATGGTGGGATGTAGCAAAATTCAAATTAAACATGTATGTCAAAAATATACTTTCAATGTCAGTAGAGACCTAGCTAGATCCATGAAAACTTTAGAAAAGGAGATTGTGGATTTGCAAAATGTGGTTGATAACAAAGGAAATTCAGAACAAATAGAATTACTTAAAAGTAAAAAAAGTGGAATTGGCTGATTTTTTGGGGAAAAAAAACACAGGGCTTTGATCCGCTCAAGAATACAAAATGTATCTGTAATGGATGTTCCGTCTAAGTATTTCTTTAATTTAGAGAAGAAAAAATGGAAGAAAAAAGTTAATTCATGCTGTGGCTCAGAAACAGGAACATTGTTGACTAAGCCAAATGAAATAAGACAACGAGTAAGGAGTTTTTATTCAGAACTTTTTTAAAGTGAATTGGTTGGAAATCAGGAGATTGAACGTGGTTTCCTTCATGACTTGCCAAGCGCTTTCAAAGGCTTCAGCAAAGATGCTGGATGGAGCTTTATCACTGAAAAGAACTCTATACAGCCCTGATGGGTATGGAAAATGGGCGTGCTCTGGCATTGATGGACTGCCAGTTGAGTTTTACAAAGGCTTTTGGTCAGTATTGGGGAAAGATCTCCATGAAGTGCTGAATGACAGTATAGAGAAAGGAATCCTTCCTCTGAGCTGTCGAATGGGCTGTGTTGACACTGTTACCAAAAAAAAGGTGACTTGACCGACTTGAAGCATTGGCGCCACAGTGTCTCTCCTGTGCATTGATGTTAAAATGTTTTCCAAAGCACTAGCAACTAGATTGAGAGAAGTGATGGAACAAATAATACATGTTGATCAAACCTACTGTATTCCTGAAAGGTCAATTTTTGACAATATTTTCCTTGTTCGAGATGCAATTGAAGTTTCTGGTAAGTTAAAAAAAAAATTTTGGATTTGTTTTCATGGATCAGGAAAAAGCTTTTGACAGAGTTGAGCATAAGTATTTATGGGGGGTGTTAGATGCTTTTGGATTCAATTCGGGTTTTATTAATTTAATTAAGGTGCTCTATAATGACATTGAGAGTATAGTGAAAGTTAATGGTGGTTTGTGTCCCCCTTTTAAAGCACTAAGAGGTGTAAGACAAGGTTGTTCATTGTCTGGAATGCTCTATTCCATGGCAATAGAACCTTTGCTTCACAAATTAAGGTGTAAAATGACTGGCTTTTCTCTGTCCAATTGTGAAAAGGTTTTTTGTTTATCAGCATATGCCGATGATTTGGTTGTAGTAGTCAATGATCAAAATGATGTAGATACCTTAAATGATGTTGTGAAGGATTTTGGAGTGATATCATCTGCAAAAGTCAACTGGAAAAAAAGTGATGCTTTTCAGATAGGTAACTGGGTAGATGGACCAGCCAAACTCCCAGAAGGGTTAAATTGGAAAAAAGGGGGTTTCAAATATCTGGGTGTTTTTTTGGGAGATGATAACGCTGTACAAAAGAATTGGGATGGAGTCATTGAAAAAGTGAAGGGGCGTTTAAAAAAAAATGGACATGGCTACTACCTCAGATGTCATATAGGGGGGGCTTTGTCTGGTTATCAATAATCTAGTGGCATCCTTTTTTGTGGCATCGGCTGGCTGTTTTAGATCCACCATCAGGTCTTTTAATGAAGATCCAGTCAACCCTAATAGATTTCTTCTGGGATAAGTTGCATTGGATCCCTCAGAGTGTTTTTTGTATTTACCAAAAGAAGAAGGTGGCCAGGGTTTTAATCCATTTTGCCCAGTAGAGCAGCTGCTTTTTTAGGCTTCAGTTCATTCAGAGGTTTCTTACTGGGCCAGAAGATCTTGTTTGGAGGCCTGTGGCTTGTGAAATCATGCATAATGTGAGTGGTTTGGGTTTAGACAAATCTTTGTTTTTCCTGGATCCTCATGAAATACATTGTATTGATTTACCTGTTTTTATAAAGGACTTTTTAAGATCTGGGGTTTATTTAATGTTAGCGAATGGAAGAGACTGGTTCTTTGCATTGGCTCCTAGAGGAACCTCTAATCTATGGATCAAGACTGGACATTTCAAAGAATGTAATGCCTGGATTGAACAGTTATTTATGCAGTACTGGACTTACACGCGTTTGCGTCATTTTGGTGGATGTATCAGGCTCTCTTATGGACAGTGCCACACTGGCTGTAATGCATGGGAGTGAGGTCCTTATGCGTATGGTGGATAAGATGTTGCATTGCTGGAGAACAGAACTAACATCACGTGGCGCAAAATGATAAAGAATTATGTTGATGGCGTTTTGATTCCTGATAGAAGACCCTTTTCCTGAATTGTCACTTACACCGAAATTAAATGATTGTAAAGGTATTTTTTTGCCCCCTCCAAAAGAAATAGATTTCAGCGAAGTCAATGGTAAATGTCTTTACAAGACCTGTGTTAAAGTGATAAATAAAGAAAGGCTAGATGGAAAGGTTGACACGCATTGGCGTTCTACTTTTGGTTTAGTAAGTAATGTTCAACCAGAGTGGAAATCTCTATACAAACCACCATTAACTAAAAAGCTGGGGACTTACAATGGAGGTTACTGCACCGCGGTATTTTTTGGCAGTTAACTCTTTTTTTTTTCTGTTTTAAATCAAAA